>NW_020897737.1:4971126-5249907 GCF_003984885.1 Neopelma chrysocephalum
GGCGGCGAGGGCGCCGCCGAGGGCTTCCCGCGCCCGCCCCGCCTCGCTTCGCCTGCCGCGGCCGGGGGATTAGTCAGCAGTCTGCGGGCAGCCCCGCTCCCGCGCGAACTCCGCGGCGGGGGCGGGGAGCGGCGCTTGCCCCTTCCCCTTCCCGCGGCGGGGCGGCGGCGGGGCTGCCCCCCTGCGGGCGGTCCGCGCCGCCGCTCCGCGGCGAGGGGCGGCGGGTTGGGAAGTGAGGCATCGAGGGGCTGGGAAACTCCTCTCGGGCACGGCGGCGTTGCGGGAGGACGGGCGCCCGAGCCGCCCCGCGCACGCAGCCGGGCGGGCGCGCACACACCGCACACACACGCACACGCGCGGCGGCGGCCCCCGGCCCCCCGCAGCCGCGGCCGGCGGGGAGGCGGCGCCCGGCGGGGCTGCCCCATGGTCTTGCGGGGGCCGTGGGGGAGCTGCGGGGGCCCCGGCGCGGCGCTCGCCCTCCTGCGCGCCCTCCGCACTAGGATGTTGCGGCAGGTCTTGCACAGGGGGCTGGGGACGTCCTTCTCCCGGCTCGGCCACTTTGTCGCCAGCCACCCTGTGTTCTTCGCGTCGGCGCCCGTGCTTATCTCCATCCTTCTGGGCGCCAGCTTCAGCCGCTACCAGGTGGAGGAGAACGTGGAGCACCTCCTGGCTCCCACGCACAGCCTGGCCAAGATCGAGAGGAACCTGGTGGACAGCCTTTTCCCAGTGAACCGCTCCAAGCACCGGCTCTACTCCGACCTGCAGACGCCGGGGAGGTACGGCCGGGTGATCATCACCTCCTTCCGCAAGGCCAACATGCTGGACCAGCACCACACCGATCTCATCCTCAAGGTAACCGCGGCGGGTCCCCCGGCCAACACCGCCCCGCATCCCGCCCCGCTCCCCGCACCTGCCCGCCGGCACGGACCCACCCGCGCACGCCGGGCTCTGCCGCCGCTGCCACCGCAGCTCCCCGGTCACCTCCCTGCAACAGTTGGGACGCCAGCCCGGCGCGGGGAGCCGGCACCGCGCTCCCTGCCAGCGCCGCGGGATCCGCTCTCTTCCCCTTTTTTTTTCTTTTCCTTTCCTGTTTTCCCTGTTTTGCTTTTACTTGCTTTGGGTGAGCGAGAAGGGCAGTCTGCTTGCTTAAGTAATTTTTCTGTGTCTCTGTACTCGCGCGGCAGTCGTGCTCCCGAGTTACGGCGTCTCGGGTTTTGATAGACTCAAACTTCAAAAGCAGTTAGGTACCAATCTGCCAGGCTGCCGAGAATGGCTTTGGGGGCTGCTGCTGTGTCTGGGCTGCACTTCTCCACAGAGAGGGGTAGCATAAAACCTTCTTCTCACTGCTCATGAAGGCAAATGACATAACTCGGAAGATTATTTTTAGCGGGTAGTGTTTTTTCCCCCTTCATTCCCACCCCACCATCACAGAAAATGCTGGTTTCATAGACGAAGAGAAAATCTAGCCCTGCCGTAGATTGCAGGCATGGTGCAGCCTGTGCTGCCGGTTCAAGTTAGAGCGGGCAGCATCTTTCCCTGTCACTTGAGCAGCGCGGAGCGTGCGAGTTACAATCTAACAGGACATCTCACCCGACTATGTGTCATAACATGTCGGAAACCTGGGAGGACAGATGCAAAAACTGTGTGCTAAGAGGGTCAAGTTCACCCAGGAAAAAAGAAAGGAACATTTGGAAATAACCAGAGGTGTGGCTAGTTCTATCCTGCACGTTTTTGCTGTTGCCTTGAGGAAACCCAAGAGACTCAGCATTGCTTTTTTTTTTCTTTTTCTTCTGTTCTGAACGTCAAACTCTCAGCCCATATAAAAGCCAATGTTAATTCTTTTTAATTGCTTCAGGGAGTCTCTCTTCTAAAATGAGAAAACAGATGCAAACACCTATTGTAAAAGACTTCAGTCAGACCTCCCTCTTTACTAAACAAGGAAATAACCGTTACAGTGGATTTATTTATATTTTATTTCGACTGTAGGCACATACAGAGCTATGGTACAAAGCCACTCAGTATTTTATGTTTTGCTTTTGACATATTACCCAACAGTAATGAGCAAACAGATTTAATGTGTCAACTCACTAAGTACAGTAACAAGAATGTTACTGGCCAATGAGAAAACTCCAGAGAGACAATTTTCATTCCTTCATTTTCTTGTACCATGAATTGCAGTCGCATCCAGTATGTGCACATTTACTCAGTCATAGGATAATAATGATAATGGATTTTTTTCTCTGTACTGCCTTCTCTAGGGATCTGTAGTTTTGTCAATAGCACAGTGACACACAAATAAATGGTACTCAGAATCTTTCCGCAAGCAAACTTCTGCATAAGATTTATCACGTCAGCGAAAGAGGTATAACTTAGAAAGTTCTGTCAGTATTTAATACAACCTCATTTTTAATGGACAGAATTGGCCAACAGAATGATTATTTTTCATTTATTGAGATAATGAACTCCATTACCATTTGACTGTTTAGACATTGTCAGGCATATTTGATGCATTATTTCCAACTCTTTACTTATCTAGTTAATTCCAATATGCCTTGTGTAGAATAGATATTCTTTGTCCTGATTATTTTTCTGTTTGTGGGCAGAGACACGCTCAGGCAGCTGCCTATCCAACCTTGTGGATGGCCCTGTGGGTCAAAGAACAGCAAAACACGAGGGAGGGCTCCTAGCTCCCAATATTGTAATATCTGTTGTGATACAGGGCTAAATCATTTTGTGTTAACAGGGCCCACAAAGAGAAGGAGAAAGGAAAAGGTGGCCATCAAAGCTTTCCTATATTGCATGAAGGGGAGAAGGGAGCAAAGGCAGCCCCAGCCCCGGTCCAGAGCCGACCATCTCAAAGTACATTGCTTGGAAATAAGTGTCCTGGATGAAACCATAGGTAACCCCACCCACGTTTCTGAAAATGCTGCCTTGTAGGCACAGTCAGGACAGAGAACCTGAACGGCACCATTTACTTGTGTTTCCTTTTCTGGAGGGCGATCTCCCCAAGGGAGAGGTTTTGCTTTAGAATAACTGTCGGGTTGGATGCTGGCTCCTCCTGCATGGCTGTTGGTGCGTCTCCACCCACAAGCAGGAGGA
This sequence comes from Neopelma chrysocephalum, assembly GCF_003984885.1. Taxonomy (NCBI): domain Eukaryota; kingdom Metazoa; phylum Chordata; class Aves; order Passeriformes; family Pipridae; genus Neopelma; species Neopelma chrysocephalum. The sequence goes on from NW_020897737.1 coordinate 4,974,226, forward strand.
TGGGAGACACAGGAGGACGGTTGCCCCAGGCAGATGCTGGCTGCTTTTGCTGCACCTCTTCTTGGTTTTCTTACCTGCCATATCCCACCTCATCTGCCAAGGAGGGAAGAGAATGAGCTCTGAGCAGGTACAGCTGCCCTAGTCATGTGGCAAGGGAAGGAGATTTCCCCTGATTCAGGCAGAGGAAGAAGTCAGCTTCCATTTTTCTACCCTTAAGTAAAGGGATACAAAGTCTCGGAGTCTGAGCAGTTGAAATTGAAACATAGCTGGTTAATCACTCTAATATCCTAATCAATTAATTGGTCAATGAAATAAGTTCTGTGGTGACATCTCTAAAACACTCTGGTTAGCTTAGTGCGATTCCTCATGGGCACGTTATCAGAGCTGAGAAACTCGCCGTTACTGCAACTGCACAATGCCTCGTTGGCTGGCTGGAAAGCGATTCTGGAAATGGCTCAGCCTCACCACTGTCTCAGTCCCAGGTCTCAAGCAGTGCTCCCAGAGCAGGAGCTGCCACAGGACTCCCTCCTGACAGCACACGACTGTCAGGGCCATACTGGCTGCTCACATGACAGCGGCAGGTCTTGCTGAACGTACAAGCTGCTTCACACAAGGTGTCTACTGCTCGTTAGCAGGGAGGCGTGTGGCTGCCTTATATAATAGTTTTGATTTGGAGATGAGGCCAAGTCCTCTTTTATTTAATATTTTTGTGTAAATCTCTATCCATAGTTCTGATAGCTCCCATAAATGCTTGAACCATTCTAAGCGTGCCATCCCAATGTTGCGTTTCCAGCTGGCATAGTCATTTGCAGAAGAGAGGGAGAAATCTAAACATATCCTCAGTCTCTGGTCTTGAATAGGTGCTCCAATAAAAAGCCTCGGTAGAATCTCAGATATGGAAGAGATGCATCCTGAGACTGAGATACTGTGGGAGGACAATAATGAAATTTTACTCGCTGCAGTACCTGCTCTATAGCTGAGCACAGGGAACTGGCATCTTGTGCTGTCGGTGCGCAGGACCTTTCTCCTCAAGATTTCACTCTTTCAAGAGAGTGAGAGAGGTAGGAAGTAAAAACACTGAACTGAAGAAAGTGTGCTTTTACCCCTGTATTTCCAATAACAGCTTGGAGAACCAAAAATAATTGGGATATTTGGTGTGGATGATCGTGCAGAAGTTCAGATGATTATGTAAAGTCTGTAGAGATCGACTAAGCCTAGAGTCCCACCTAAGAATAGTGTTAAAACAGCCCCCTACCATTTCATAGTGGTATTTCCACTTGCAGCTGGAAACTTGTTAGGTTGAAGTCATACAGACTCATTGGAAATACAGACCTAGACAGATATTTGAACCTCAGAAAATATGGTCTAATTTAGCCAGGATTTGAGAGCCATCCTTTTGAACCTGTTTGTTCCTCTATGCTTACAGTGAGTTAACTACATTATACTACTGAAGACTTTTTAAAAAAAATTTAAGGTTTCCTTTTTTTTTCCCAGAAAAATATCCTCTTTTCCATTTACATTATTGTGTTTATAACAATAACACAGTACTAATGTTTTTTTGGCAAAAACTCCATTTAAGATGTCAAGACATAAAGATGAAAAGGATTGAAATGTAACATGCCTTATTCCTTACTGAAGGCAATTGTATTTGCAGTTTTCCTCTATGAAAATCTGTAGATAAGAGGTTTTCTTCTTTAAAGAAATCTCTACTAACTACAGTTTTTTAGAAGTGCTTATACATCGCTCTTCTCATATGAACTGGCCGTTAATTGACATAGATAACTGATTAAATATCTGTTTGAACATGCAAACAAAGTAAAATTAGGTATTTCCGTCTAAAGGCACATTTATTTAAGAGCTTCAGAACTTCTGATTAATGCAGAACAAAACAGTTTAACTTCAAAATCTTGCAGACATCATACTTTTGGGGGGTTTATTTCCTCTCTCTGCTCCTTAATTATTGTGTTCCTATTCATGTGTGTGCCAGCACGCTCTGTCTGCGGTCTTCACAGATTTCCTCACTTACTTTGTATGTGTGAGGAAACTCGTGGAGGAAACAACCATCTTTAGAAATAACATGTTTATGTTTTATGTCTGTGGTATTTCCAATTGCTTTGCTGTACAGACATGGCATGCTTAAACCATTCTTTTCAAAGTCGGTGGAAGTGGATTTTGGTTGTTCAGTGGAACCAAAACCTGGGTCTGTTTTGATCCTGACTAACACAAGGTACCCTTTATTTTAAAACTTTGACTACTTCTGAATGCCTGGACACAAGCACTCAGCTGTGGATCTGGCAATGGATGTATTAGGTCTTCACCTTCTCTCGGGCACTAAAAACACTTCCAGGGAAACAGTCTGTAGAACAAATAGTGCATTCTGCTGACAAATATAAAGGATGAAGTCATGTCTTTAGAGCAAGGCTGTAAGATGAGGGGAAGAGTCCTAATACAAGAAAAACAAGGGTGTGAAAGCAGTAGAAGTGCAAGCCTGTTGTCATAGCAGCACAATGCTGCAGGGCTAAAATGTATCTTATGCGAAAACAGATGAGAATTAAGATACGCAGGTAAGATCTGGGCACAGCTGAGGAAGAGGGAAGATAAATAGCATGTTGCAAGTGTGGAAATGTGTACAGAACCCCCCCTGAGCTCCAGGTGTCAGCAGCAAGAACTCCTCCGTGTGATTCCTGCAGGCAAGAGGGTTTGGTCTCCTGCAGGTGCTGGTCAGTGGCTAGAGCAGAACTCCTAAAGTTGCCTGTGCCTGGGAGGACGACCACATCCCACTGGTCCCCGCCACCCCCCTGCCCTGCTCCAGTAGCACCAGCCGGGACAGGGGCCCTCTGCCCTCCCTCCTGCTTCAGTCTGTGCTGTGCTGCGCCCTACAACCCTGTGCTGTGGCCAGCCAGGCAGCCCATGCTAGGAATGCTCCAGCAGTCCATGTTGCCTTGCCTTTCCTGCCTTTGGAAGGTCAAACCTCGTCTCCCCTGTAACAAACAGATCACATGGGGGACAGGATTTTTCACTACATGGCCAGACGTGTTTATGTGATGGGGCATCACCCCTCTGGGAGAGCACAGCAGGTGGGCAGGGCAGGTGTGAGAGGCCAGGAATGTCTGTGCATCACAGCCATTGAGGCCAGGCCACCAGCACCACAGGCAGTGCCACAAGGCTCCAGGAGAGCTGCCAGCAATCCCCACTGACACATCTGGGCTTCCCAAAAGCAGTGACAAGGCCTTGCCTTTAAGTTGGAGTTTACAGCAGGAAAACCCCTGCTCTCCTGTTGGAAGAGAGAAGGAGGAGCCAAGTTGTTAATTAATGCGATGGGGTGTGAACTTGCAGATATTGAGGTTTCCCTGCAGCGCAGAAGGGACTATTCCTCAGGCTTCTGCTGGAGGAGCCCTTGGCAAGAGCCTGCACCGTGTCTCCAGCCCTCTGAGAAGTAGTATAAAGATGGAAGGGTGTTTATGGAGAGATCTGAGGTGAATAGAGAAAGCCACTGGTGGTTGAACTGATGCAAGATCAGACATAGGAGCGAAGTTTTATTCTTTTTTTCCCCATCATGAAAAAGCAATCTCACAGCTGCACACCAGGCTGTGCAGAGGGGTTTCTGCTGCCCAGATATCCTGTCCTCCAGCAACAGTCAGCCCAAAAACCAGAGCAGACTTCTCTTGGTGGAACAAATTCAGGCAGATTTACAAGGGTGATTGTCAGAATTAAGATGGTATTGATTAGAAAAGCTTCTCCACTTCAGATTAGAAAAGAAAAATGATATCTAGTGATTTTCTGTAGCTACCAAGAAGACAGATGGAAATGTAAATGCACGCACATCTGCCACTTTGAGCACTAATAGTTGTCCCTCAGTTGATGACTTGTAGTTTGAACAATTTTTAGATTTTATTTTTATGAAAATTGTTTGGAGAAAGTATAATTCACTGTGTTTTGGACAGCTGAAAAAAATTAGTTGCAAAAAATAAATACCGTGCATAATTAGTACCTTAGCATCTCTTCAGGAAACCTGATTGTAGGACTGATAGAGCCCAGCTACTCATAGCCATCCTCACTGCATGCTTTCCAGCTGCGCCTTCTAATGTTTATCCTGAGCCATTAGGATCCATTGGCTTCCTCTGTCGGCTGTGTGCACGCTCTTCGTCCCTTGGCTAGACTGGCATGGTCCAGGAGGCCACTGCCCACGAGCCTCCTTTGAATCCCTGCCCTGGACCTATGGTCAGCAGGGCACAGCCCTCATCCGGGGCTCCCTTGCCTTCCCTTCCTGCACCTTCTGATGAAAATGTGCTCCTGAAAGTTTCATTTTGCCCATGTCTGCAGAACCCAGAGTGTTTTCTTTCGTGAATTAAGCTGGAAGCTGTGCAAGTTTTTTCCCTCTCATAACCTTTTTACGTTTTATCTGAGGCCATCTTTTAGTGTGAATAAAAAAACTACACTGCAAAGATATGAAATGCCAGAGATTACTGAGATCATAGAAAAAGTGGAGAAATTTATAGCTATCCATTAAAGGCTTTTTCTTCTCTTCATTTTCCTTGGCACAAGTTACCTGTAAAAATAACTAAAAGAGTAAACCAGCTTCACATAAAAATGAAGCATATATTTAAAATTACTGTCTTCATCCTGCTTTCTAGTTTTTCAATCTTGAACCCAAAACAGTGAGAGATTTTAAGCAGTAATAGATAATGAGTTCAAAGCCTTCTCAGGCTTTCCTCCATAACCATGAGATCAAACATTTCTTTACATTTTTTTTTAATGAAAGCTGAGATTAAAAAAAAAATCACAATACTTCAGGCTCCAAGAGTCAGAGAAAAAAACAGACTTGGTGAAAATGACAGTAAAAAAATTTTAAGAGTAGCAACACTGATGAGCAAAGCTAATATTTAATTTAAGCCATCAGACTGAAAGACTAAACAGAGTCATATAATAACAGTAACAGCAAAGTAATAGGGCATTGCAAAGATCATACTCCTGTAAGTAAAACATGTTTGTGTGCCAGATCATTGGCAGTACAGGAGGACATCCAAATATCTGCCTAGTTTTGTCTTGTTGATTATTCATCAACTGTATGTCAAGTAGCAAAGTATAATCGAGTCCTTACAGTGAGTGGTGTCCCCCCTGTAAACATCACATGTTGCTCAGCAGCAAAACCAAATGTATTTTTGAGGTATATATGATAAGCAGGAGGTAGTTGTACACATCCCTAATAATAAAAATCATGGCGGCTTCCAAGAGAGTCAGGATGTCTTTTCATGAGCTGGATGTAGGACCTTGGCAAATATTGAAGGGTCCCGTTGCATGTTGCTGTCACTATCACCATGGAGTTTCCCTGGGAGCAAAGCTGTGCCACCAGCAAGGTGAGACCCCTGTGGGACACCAGTGGCCGTCACTGGGTCCTTGTCCTTCATCCCCTTTGCCTGCAGCTTTGATTGGGGCAGGAGATTATGTAATGTGAGCTTAAAGGATTTCTGGGATTGGATCATTTTGCAGGTGAATCAGCAGTTTCTAACCCCTCCCTGCTGGGATGGGATCTGTTTCCTTCACAGGGAGGCTGCAGACTTTTTTGTTACCTGATTAAATTGACAAAATTCTGGTAATAGCTGCTCACTTTTGAATTAAAGAAAGGATTTCTCAACAAAGCAAGGAGATTACAGGTTTTTCTTGTATCTCCCTGCATCTTTTGCATGGAATTAAGAATAAAAACAAGCTTTTCTTTCTGTCCTGACCATACATCTCTTAAGTACAACCCCTTTGCCTTCAGGTTCAGCTTTGATGCCAGTGCTGAAAGTTGTGCAAAGCTCTGTACAGTGGAGAGCTGTCTCACAGAGCCCAGTGGGGGGCTTGGCCATCCCAAGGCACCCAAACTGAGCCTACAGAGGGGCTCTGGTTCCTGGCACCTATCTTCCTGTGCTGGTGGCAGAGGTTGGAGGACCAGCAGACAAAAACAACTTGAAGAATTTGCAACCGTTGCTCTCTGAGTCCCTGGTGCAAAATGTTTTAGCCCAGGATAAGTGAAAGGATTTTAGCTTTTGCTTCCTGGCATCTTCTATGCCCACAGGCAGAACCAGCTGGTGGGGCAGTGCCATTTCACCACATCTCATCTCTCAGCTGTGCCACAGGCTTAAATGTGGCTCGGTGTGGAGGTGAGACCAGCACAGCCCTCACCTGGAGGGATTTGCCAAAAGGGATTTGTCTCCCAATTGAAGCCATCTTTCCTCGCTTTCTAAAATAAATGAGTGAGCTTGGGACTTAAAGTAAACAAAGACTAAGATGTTACCAAGTGCAAATGACTAAAGGCTAGAGGAAGAGAAAACATTGTTCTAGAAATCTCTGGCATAGTGCGGGACACACACTGGCATCATTTTCAGAAGAGAGGGGAAGTGCAAGTGATGGTCACTGTTTAAACGGCAACGAAAGGAAAGGGTGGAAGTTACTATTTTGTGCCTGAGCACTTTCAGGGACCGTGTGCCACCATGGCAAGGGAACTGTGCAGTTCTCATGCTGCAGTGCTCTGGCATCTGAGCAGTAAACTGCTTTTCGGTTCCTTGCACTGCTAGCTAGCTGAAAAAGCTGTGAGTGATGAGCACACAGTGCATGTCTCCCTTCAAGAAAAAATGTTCATTCAGCTTTTATTATTCCTTTAAATTTCCCTTTCTCCTAATAGGATCAGTAAGGATAAGAAAACAGCTGAATAAATGAGAGTCTGGTAGTCAGTCGTTTGTCCCAGAACTAGATGCCAGGTTTGTTCGGAGTATGGTTACTTGCTATTAAAATCCTCTGCACAGAGGAGTGCAATATGCATTATGCATTATCATATTACTGATGTTGTCCCCATCACACAACAGCCTTTAGCATGCACTGTTAACAGACTGAAGTTTCCTGGGGGACCTCCTGGTGTACCATAGGCAAGCCAAATTGCAGACCGTGTAATCCCTTGAATTCGCAGGATGTGTGTACCCTTGTAAGCTTTTGGACCTTCTGTTTTCTGTGGAAGCCAGTCACCCAGGGTTATGAGAGTGGGCTCTGGATGCAAGTGGAAAAATCTATGTGGCCACAGCTGAGTTTCCAGCATGGCAGCAGAAAGGAGAGTGCCGTGGGACTGCAGCTCTCGGTGGGGAAGAGGGAGCAGCCCTGTGGTGCACAGGCAGTCACAGACAAGTAAAGGGAGAGAAGAGAGAGCCTGCAGCCATGCTGCAGCATTGCCTGCCCTGCCCTGCCCTGCACTGAGGTGGCAGAGGGTTTTTCCTAGGATCTGGTCTGAAAAAGCAAAGTGCAGATACAGTGATGTGTTTGTCCTGAGGATGCAAGTCTAAGTCAGGCTTCCCAGAGCGGAATCCTTGGTCGTTCTGGGGCAGTTCTCAGCATACTTTGTTGGGATGGAGGGAATGGCAAGTTTTTCTCCTTATGGCTGTTTGCTGCCAATTGGAGACCAAATGTTGTGGCCGCTGGCAAAGCTCAGGATATATCTCATAGCTGCTCTAAACTGCATAAGTTGGCAGCCAGCTCTGGAGGCTGCTCAGCTGCCAGGGTGTTCCAGGACACAGAGCTGTCTGCCTGCTTTCCTCTCCTCCCTGAAACCCCATAGCTGGGAGGTTCCATGGGCAGGTTCCCCCCAAGCAGCACCCGGTCCAGCCCAGCACGGTCTTACAGAAAGCACAGGCCACTGCTGCAGAATGAGCACCTGAGTCAGAAAGGATCATTGCCAAGAGGAAAGGAGTATGTTAAGTATGACATTTAGCTTCTAGCCTTTCACTAAAGGTGATGTAACAGCTGTGACAGATGAGGTTATTTTATAACCTAAATATTAAAAAGAAAGTGCTTCAGATGTAGAAGGAAGCAAATGCAGCAGAGAGACAGGATGGGTAAATAGCAACGCACACTGATAAAAGTTGCATGTCAGTTTAGTTTTTTCTGCACTGTGTCACTTCATGGATCCTCTCTGAAGGAGTTGTATTGTGAATTAATAAAGGCAGGAAATTCCTTCTATTCCTCCTCATTGCCCTCAGCTGCGCTTCTTTATATGACATCTGATTTTATAACTGTTGTCAATGAAAACCATACAATAGCTCCCATTGTAAAAAAATTAAAATCAGATATCTGTCTTTGATTCGGTAAATCAGGGCATTCTCCTCACGCTATAATGGTGTACATTTGAATTTGTATCCCATAACAGCTCTTTCAAAGTGGAGCTTTGCAACTCCAAGCTCGAAAGACGGGAAGAATTATCCATACAGGTTCATTTCTTTGGCATGTTCCTTCAAATATTCTGATTTGTTTGGGTTTTTTTTTATAAGAAAGTTGTGCAGAAGACCCTAATCTGTTGCACGGACAGTTATTTGTTCTCCCACCACAATGGAAAATTTTGCTGCTCACCATGGCCAGGTATCATGTTCTCACAGTACTGTGAAAAGATTTGTTAGTTTAGTTCATTTCTCAAACTTATCTTCCTAATGTCAGTATTGAACTGTTATTTTTCTGTCAAAAAAATAAAAACTACTCAAATGTGGAAAAATACACCCCCAAGCTGCTAGAGAAAAAGGTTGAGAATATAGGAATGTTGTAATCTTTGCCTCTATGATGTCACATTATCCTGAGGAACGGGGGCAACATAATTCAATTTATGCCCATCACAGATTGTGCAATGTAATCACAAAACAATCAGATTGATGGTACCATATAAATGATGGTTTGGGTTTTTTTCTACAAATAAGTCTCAAATACCACACAAAAGTCGCTATGACTATTTAGTTTCAACAGATGCAACAGTTTAGCCGTGATTATTAGCCATTTTGTCCATTGCCACCAGAGGAGCACATAAGCTGTACTGCTCTCATGTACGCGATCTTCTATATTTTTTAAACAATGTTTGTCATCAGAAAGGAGCCAGTTCCATTAAATATCACCTGTTTCCAGCCTCTTTACTGGGCAGAAGAGTCTCCTATTTGGATTACAGTGGAAAACAGCACATGCAAGCAGATAAAAAAAAAATCCCTGTAGCCAGGTCTCTTGCTCAAAATCTGAAGGCACAAAGTAACTATTTCCCTCTTTAGGGAAAAGAGAGTCATTCTTGATTTGGCTGTTCAGCTCCCTGGAAGACCTGTGGTCTCCCCACTTTGCAGGTGAAGGAGGGCTTCTCCTTCTCTTTTGCCACCACACCTTTGCAATGCACCTCTGCATCAATTCCCTCAGTGTAACAGGGACCAGAGGATAAATCCGTGCAGTTCCTCAGAGCAGATCCCGTGATTTGCTCTCCCCATGGCATCAGTTGTGGTATCCAAGTGACCAGGTGTGCAGCCAGGTCCATGGGATCATTGCACCCAGGCAGCACAAGGGGTGTGCGCCCCTCTGCGTTGTCCCTGCTCACACCTTGAGAGGTCACATCTCCCACCAATCCATGCACAAAGCAGATGCCCAGGAGTGTGCAGGGGGCCCTGACATTTGCGTTGTTGGTTACCCCCTGTGCCACCTAGACAAGAGTGGAGGGACCTCCTTCCTGGACCACCTTCTCTGGGGCTACCCACCATGAAGAACATCACAGCCACAGGGAAAGTCTGCTCAGACTTGTGGTGGCTATTCTAGTGTTGGCGTCAGCAGCATCCTTATGGAAGGTCTTGGAACTCTCTACACAGCTAGGGTGGCACAGAAGGAGCTAAATGGTAATCGTGGTGAGTGAGGCCTTATCATTTTGCAAGAAAAATTTGCAAAAACACAGCTTCTACTTTGCTAAGGCTCCAAACATTAGTGAACTCAATATTTTGTTTTTTAAAAATGTTGCTAACCCAGCCTATTAGGGCTATGCTCTTGCCGTTGTTTAAATTTCTTGTATCTTCTGTGTTGACTAAAATGGATTCAGAAAAGGTTGCAAGAGTTTTCTATATTTTTTCAAGAAGAACTGATGATTTTTCTGCCTTTCTCATGCTCAAAAATAACTGAATGCTTTTGGGGTCAGAGCTCAGGCATGGCAAATTTCAGAAGCATGCAAAACAACTTACAAAGGAGGCTGCAGTAAAAGCTGCTAGACCTAACAATAACCTATAGACCCTGAGGTTAGGAGACCCTCGCTAATTTACAGAACCTCTCAGAAAGAGAAAGGGAAAACCAGTGTCCATCTCTGTCATTGCTTCCTGCTCTCAGACTTACTGAGGATTTGATGGGGGAAAGAGGGAGGGGAAAAGAGGGCAAGTTAGTTATTGCCAGCTATCTTTTTCCTGCTGTGCCAACAGTCTCTATACGTAGGGCATGCAGCTGTGGCCTGTCCTTTAAGTGAATGCTAGTGCCCTGCCACTGCCAGGCTGCTGGCGCATCCTGCACAGGTGGCACACCTGGTCATGTTGCTCTTCTGCCTTCCGTACCTCAAGTTCATTTTTGAGAGAGTCATTGGGGAATCCTGAGCACGACAGTGTCCCTGGACATGGTTGGTCTGTAGATTTCCCTTTTGTTCTGGCCCACATCACTTGAAAGTGGAGGTCTGGACCTTTTGAGTTTGCTTATTTAAAGAGGCCACACAGCAGATGCGGATGGCACAGATGCAAGTCACAATACAGCAAGACAATACAGTTACCAGCAAAGGAGATGGGGGAATAATACTTCTGTTTTGATGCATGTTTCTTTTTTTTTGCAATGAGTGTGCTATTAAAACCGCCATCACCAGAACTTTTGTTGTTGTTGCTTAGATCAAATAGGACAGGGACGGTGGCGAGGAGCTGCTGTTGTTCTGGCTGCTGCTGTGCGAGATGAACCGATGAATAACGTGTGTGATTTCTCTTTCCCTTGTAGTTGCACTCTGCAGTGACCAGGATCCAAGTTCAAAGACCTGGTTTCAATTACACGTTTGCCCATATATGTATCCTGAACAATGACAAGACATGCATAGTGGACGACATAGTGCATGTACTGGAGGAATTAAAGGCTGCTCGTTCTTCTAATCGAACTAATTTTGCAATCACTTATCCGATTACTCACTTAAAGGATGGCAGGGAAGTGTATAACGGGCATCAGCTCGGTGGGGTTACTGTGCACAACAAGGACCGGGTGAAGTCTGCAGAAGCCATTCAGCTCACCTACTACTTGCAGGCAATCAACTCCTTGAATGACATGGTGGCAGAGAAGTGGGAATCCATTTTTTGTGACACTGTTGAACTTTTCCAGAAATCCAACAGGAAAGTCAAAATGTATCCTTTCACTTCTTCTTCGCTGAAGGAGGATTTCCAGAAGACGAGCAGGGTGTCAGAACGCTACCTGATCACAAGCTTGGTCCTTGTGGTCACCTTGGCCATTCTCTGCTGCTCCATGCAGGATTGTGTCCGCAGCAAACCCTGGCTTGGCCTGCTGGGATTGCTGACTGTGACCCTTGCCACCCTGACTGCAGCTGGGATCATCAATCTCACTGGTGGGAAATACAATTCCACCTTCCTTGGAATTCCCTTCGTCATGTTAGGTAACTATCTCCTATCTCCTCTCTCTCTTTTATGTGTTTGTGCCTACCTGACATTTCCCAGCAAGCAGAGAAACATCACTGCATGGTTCCCGTTGCCTCATCCCTGCAGCGCTGCCCCATGCCAAATCCACACTGCCTCTTTTCCTAAACTGTTTTTACAGTGTCGGGATGTTAAAATCACGCCAGGGCTCCGGTGTGGCATAGCACCCTGCTGTAGGATGTGAAGCTTGTGCAGTAGCAAGGAACAAGGGTATGTGAATGCCATGCTTTGTGCAGAGCGGGAGCACAGCTGCTGTTCTCTGTGGATGTTTGATTCTGGTTTCAGAGGTAGACCTTTGCAGGGGTCCCCGTGCAACACTGACAGTGTCAGCTGCGCTGGCAAACCAGAGGAACTGCCCACATTGGGCATTTAGAGAGTGCTGGCTCCTTCAGAGAGCAGAGTAATGGTGTCCTGGCTTGGCAGGCACCTGTCCATGGGAAAAGGGTGGTGGTTGGTTCTGGGTTGCATTTCTCCAGAAGTCCCTATGTTGGCTGAGCAAGCGTAGGGAGGGTTTCACAGCCCTGAGGGAGAGAGCTTTGACACTCCTGGTCAGGAACAGGCCTGTCTTGTCGGTGCCAGCACATCCCATGACCAAGGGTTATGGAGGGAAGCAGTGTTGGCTACTCCCTGGCTCTTGTGTCAGCAGAGGCATCCTCATCATCCTGGCTTTTGTATTACCTTCACTCACTGTGGGGTACAGAATGGTTTCAGTTTGTTTTGTTTTCTTCAAGTGTAGGAAAAGGAGGAGAGAAGGGTGATCTTGCTCCCAACCTGAAGTCAGTGCCCTCTCCTGTTGGCACTAGGGCATTTGTGGGGATGCTGCATATTGCACCCAAACAGGCAGGAGGACTTCACGGGAGACAAAATGAGAGCTCTGGAGAGTTCACAGCCTCTTTGTTTGTGTTTGGTTCATAACCAGTGTGAAAAGCTCTGTGCGCTGTAGGTGTTTAATATGTCCTTGTTCATGCCATTATTCATTTGTGGAGAATAATGCATGCATTGATTTGATCACAGCTTCCCTAGCTGAAAATCAGTGCTCAGTAATACTTCAGGCTTCAAGTGTGAGAGTGTCTCCACTGACTTAGTTACATTGTGTAGTGATATGACACAGTTATTTTTATATCCAGCACCAGGTTCCTGTGCCGTGGCGGTACTGTGGTACTGTTGCACTGTGGTATTGTTGCACTTTAATTAAAGACTATGCTTCAGTGCATCACACTACCAGTTAATGTACGGAATATATTCAGTGACAGAGAGAATTCAGCTACATTACATCAGCTCTCATTTTCAGATGACATCCATGAAAGTTAAATTATATTGTAATCTAGAGGAAATGCAGCATGAGAAAATCAGAGTCAAAAGAAGGGTATTTCTCTGACCTGAGTCTTTGGTTTCTTTGGTGGGTTTTTATGCCCGTGGATGTATTATAAAATTCAATTCTTCAAACTAAGTAGTGTATCTTACATGTAAAATTACATAGGAGGGGATTTCAGATATGTTACAAGAGTAGCAGAAAAGCAGTCTAAAGTCCAGCCATATCAAATGAAAGTACATGGTGAAAATTACTCAAAAATATGAAATATTACCTTTGTTTAGGGATCAAAGCATCTGCTCACTGGGACAGCTTTTCAGATCTTTAATTTACTAACAGTGACGGTGCTGAGACTTGAAATCCTCAGAGATTTATAGATAACTGTGAAAAGTTTCACATTTCTATTTTAGTACTCCTTTAAGTGCTGAGCTGTATAGCCAGCTCTGCTTTTCTTTTCCTTTTTGTTTTTTCTGGTTTTTTTTTTTTGGTCTTGCTTGGTTGGAGTATTCCACTCTTAAAAGGGCATCTCAGCTCTCACTGTGAAACAAGTCAAGATAGAGCAGCCAAGTTCAGGTGAATCTTGTTTTCTTCCCTAGCTGCATAAAATCTCCCAAGGGATGGGAATATCAACAGGTGAACAGAAGGCACTGAAGGCATTTTGGAGTTTTTAATGAGAACTGTTTTAAACTGGCAGATAGCTAGAAAGGCAGGGTTGCCTTTTTTTTTGCTGCAGTACAGCAGAAAGATTCGTCATGCGTTTCAAAATGTATTTCATACCTATGTGTTGTTTTGCTTATAAAAGATACTTTAACTCAAGGTAACTGAAGGCTAGAGACACTAACCACACTCCATTATAGCCTGCTCAACTGCTTCCGTTTAATTTCAGTGACCATCAGATTAGATCATAGATTAACTGACCTTTAGAAAGCTAAAGGATTTCTGGCTAACGATGTAGCCCTGTATCTATTACTCATAATCTCAGGTCTAAAACCAAAAATTAGATAGAAAAAATGATTACACTGGACACATTTCAGGCAAGGCCCCTTTACTGGTATACATCATTAATGAAGTTTTCCCAGTTTATAGCAGCTGAGGATTTTTAACTTTTCATCAGCATTGCGGAGGTGGAGGGACACTCTCCAGACATCATCTGCCCTCTGACACAGGACAAGATTACATCTTTCATAACAGATACTTTTCTCCATGCACTTTGTCTTCTCCTGTGACTGCTTCCTCCTGTGTTTCACTGCACTACCGCTACAGCATTTGCATTATGTCTAACCTGAATTCCCCTTTTGCAACTCAGCTGTCCTCCTTATTTATCCACTGCGTCTGGAAAATAATTTCTTTTTCTTTGCAAATTTGGGACCACTCTCACTTGCCCAGTCCTCTTCCCTTTCATCCCAGGTTTCCTCAGACTGTGCTAACCAGACTTACAGCAATCTTCTTGCTTTTGACCATTCCACATCTTCCATGGAGTGTGCCGCCTAAATCTGGGCACAGGATTCAGGCTGAGGCTTTCAGCAGCAAGTAGAGTAGGAGGATGATTTTGCACATCTTGCATGTGGCACTGCTGTTCATACATCGCCATATGACGTTCATTTTTTTTCTCAGCAGTATGAAATGGTTGGCATTTGGTTGGTGGCACATGGTAATTCACAGATCCTTCATGTCATTTTCTACCCTGTTTTCACAGTCATTTATTCCAAACAACATGTAGAAGTTTGCCCTTGTCCGTGCTGAATTATAGCTTGTTTATCTCACACCATTTCTCCTCCTCACCGAATTTATCTGGAGACTATCATTGCCCTTCCAAGATGTATTAACTGAAGTTGGTCAGCAATGTTTTGCAATTATCAACTTTTTCATATTTTCAAGAATTACTTTCTGAATAGTTCGTCCAGTCACAAGCCCATTCTAATAATATAGGCAGTATGTCTGCAAAAACATCCAGTCAAGGTGCTTTCCTTCATCCTGTTTTCTGTGACATCCTTTCTGCATCAGCCATTTCCAAGAACAAAAAAGCTGCAGTGAAGGGTACCAGCCTCTGTAGATGTTGAATCCTTAACTTTTGCATCAGCAGGACAATTTAAAATTATTGAATTGCCATGACTTACCAAATTGCAGTCTTAAGCTCAGGCTGTGTAAGTGTAGTCAGGAATATCTTTTGCCTACCCCACCTGTTAAATACAACATAACAGTTTAAACATTTCATGCTTTGGTTTTAATCACCTTCATGGTAGTTTATTCTAATTTACTTTACTTTTTAATTAAGGCAGGTAACCCAGCTCACAAAAGGTGTCTCTACATAGTCTGAGTATGTCACTACTGTGATGATTTTTATGTTGCGGCAGGTTTCTTTGTCCCCCTCACTGGTTGCTAACTGAGTGGAAAAATTAGAAGCCGGGAAAGATGTTGCCAGAGACCTCCTTCCCCAGTAGGCACCAAAAGAGTAAAGGTCCCCTTTGGTGACTGGAGGTTGAACTGTGAGGGCCAGGCAGGAGGCAATACCTGGGGCTGGCCTGAGTCCCCACCAAGGGGCTGTGCTGGGGGCGAGGTAGCAGAGGAGGGCAGGCTGGCTGCAGCCACTGTTTTCTCTGGGGATACTTTGTCAAGTCAAACTAGGAACTGTTAGTCCTCAGCTCTGGATTTATACAGGTATTTCTAACGTGAAAGTGAAGCCTAAAACCTGGAAAATTGGCAGGCTCCCACCATTTGTCTGGACTTACTTTGAATTAGTATATGCCTCCGTGTTTTTTAAAACTACCATCCACATTTATCAGTGTGTAAACAAGTAATTTAAGGACAAGTTTACTCACATGTCTAGTTCATATGGAATACTTTGTTGAACAGGGCTATTCATTTTTGACCCTACGAACCAAAAAAATACATTCTACAACTTGGTTGAATTTAAAATAGCAGATTATTAATGTCAGCTGAAAAACAGAATTAAAATTCTGATTTCCTGTTGCCTGCTTCATTAAAAACTACAGATGTTTGGTCTGGCACAGATGCTAACATATTCATCATAAGTTTCCCTTACGCATTAAACACTGTTTAATAACTGCCAGTTCTTTAAAAATACCAGTTTCCTGAAAAAAACCCACAGTGTTACCAAACAAACCATTGAACAATAAGCAGCACTGTCTGAACAAGTTTTTGGCGTGACTTTTTTTTTCCCAGAGGTGGAGTGGAACATAGGCACTCAAAAGAAAATTGCAGCATAGCCCTTTGCACTGAAGAGAAAACTAGCAATGTGTTTCCTATTCCTTCAGAAACAAATACAGCTTATTCAGGGAGAAGTGGCTCTCTTCAGCTGCCAAGTTCGTGAAAAGCATCGGCCCTCTGAAATCGCGGTGGAATGCCAGGCGCTGCCAGATATGGGCAGGGACACAGGGCCAGCTCCATGAGCTTATATTTAGCCTCCGATGCTGGCAGGGGAAAACCAGGTAGAAGTTATGAGAGTGGCTTGAGCTTGTAGCATGCTGTAAAAGGAAATGATAGCCAGCCCAGTGTGAAACTCAGCAAAACTTCTTCTTGCCACCTCCTTGTGTCCTCCCATCACATCCCACCCTGGCAGCATGCCCTTTCTGGGAAGAGAGGAAGAGAAGGCAGTCAACAGAGAGGTCCAGGGAGGGATGACTGGGAAGGAGCAGGTGGAAATGTCAGGCACGACCCAGGCAGGGGCCTCCTGAGGTTCACTCACAGGTGGAGGAACGTCAAGGGGGAGAAGGAAACTGTTACAGGGCTGTTGTCAGGAGGAAGCACAGGAGCAGGTGAGGTGCAGAACACTTTGTGAAGTACCTGGAGGTACCAGCGCTTGTAGTAGCAATTAACAGATGCAGAGAAGTTCTGATCGTTTCTGAGAAACACAAATTTATTGGACGCACACCTGCTACATGGCTTGCCTGGGGGAGAGCAGTGCTGGTGGAGGAGGGAGCTGGGATACCTGTACAGGGGCTTTACGGATGCAAAAAGTTGGAGTAGCGGTGATGGGATGTGAGGTCAGAGACAGCTGGGAAAGAAGGTCAGAAGGAAAAATTTACGAAGCAGAAGAAGAGGGGAGGTCAGTGTGTTTGATGACGGAGTGAAAAGCACAGGAGGGCGAGAGGATTGCTGAAGGTTAGAGACCATGAAAGCAACAGGCAGCTAAACCAAGCAGGCAGCTAACAACCAGCACAAAAACCCTGAGAGGAGGAGGGTGCTCAGGCCAGCATATGCCAACACAGGCGACCCATTGGAGCTGCACTTCAGTGCCAGCAAGGCACATGTCTTGGATTCTTCTTTAGTTTTCTGGAAGAACATGCTGGTAGGGGATTGCAACATATGCCAAATATATACACTGAAAAGCATTCATTATCCTCCCTATCAAGCATCCAAATGTTTGCTATATTCAGTAAAGCTGAAGAGCCAACATTGGTTACATATAGTGAGTCTCAAAGAGAGAAAACCAGCCCCTCCCCAGGTCTCCCCAGTGCCCTTCAGTCCACACACAGAGGTAGCACACACCCCCAAGTGTTTGACTTTGTATAGTATTTTTCCTGCTGTCGGTTAATAAAAATGTGAAGCTTACTAAGTCTCTCTGTTTTTTTATTCCCTAAGCTAAGCTTTCTCATTCTTCCTCTCCAACTGCCCCTCTGATGTCTTTTTGTGCTGGGAAGAAGGACATCCTCCCTCAGCTGGTTGCCTCAGCTTGCTGCCCCCATGTCCCTTTCTCCCATCTCATCCATCTCTTTTGCAATCTCTGGCAGCCTCCTCTATCAGGTCTCACCCATCTTCCTGCTCCAGGCCACAGCATCTCCTTCCTGATGCCAGCACAACTCTCAGCATCTTTTGGTCTCCTTAAGCTTCCTTCATCTTTTCTCCTGTTTCCCCCTCTCCTCTCAGTGGGTCTCCTCTGCCATCTTTTTTTGATTTCCTTTAAATTTCTCTGATTCTCTTCTCAGCCACGGTGAGGCCCATTGCTCCTACCATTTCCCCTGTATTCTTCAATAACTTCCTTGGCTCTCAAATAGGTCCCAGCTATACCCTGCAGTTGTATCTCAGCTGTTTGAGATTTCCCAGTGATTTCCACCACTCATCCTTTTCTTTTTTCACACTGCCAAAGCACTCTGAGAGTGCCCTGGAAGTACACTTGGTTTTTTGTCACTCTGTCTGCTCAGCTTTACCAGTTCAACCCTGTGAGCTCAGTTACAGTCCTAAAACATTTTGTGGTTTGTTCCTTTCATCCCTCTTCTAAGAAATGCATAAAATTATCTGGGTTTATATACCCCGAGCAGAATCCTAGGCATGTCACTTTCCTCATCACGCCTTTTTCCTCTCCTTTTTCTGTCCTCAATCTCTCAGTCTCTTCCTGATGTCTGTAAGCAGCCATGCATCTTCTGCAGTCCCTCAAGCATCACCCAGCATTTCTGTGTCTCACATGGAAGAGCAGAAGGAGGCCCCCAGGCCAGCCTTCACTCGATGTGCCGGTGAGTCCTCTCACCAAAGTTAGTGTTTTCCACCCAAAGAGGAGGTGATTAATCACCTCCTTCACGTGCTGGTCTCCCTCATTCCAGTTCTCCTGAAGAATGATTTCCCAAGCCCCTTGAGGAGCCCAAACACCATGAAACCACTATTGCACGGGAAGGAAATAAGCTTGAAATGCGAGTGGTGGCAGAGTATTTTAGACATTTGTACTAGCCCTTTCCTGAGCAGTGCGAATGCATTGACCACACGTGACACACAGCCAACATGTGTCCATGTTCCCCCCTCACCACCACAAAGCCCAGTGAAATCCTTGCACGCATATGCTTCTTGGCTTCATAAGACTGACAATGACTCAGATAATTTGCAATGCTTTTTGGAAAAGAGGAGTTCTATCTGTAGAAAGTCAGTCCAGAGAACAGCTGAATATTGAAACCAAGTGCTGTGCAGGCATTGAATAAGAATGGCCATTTCCCCTTGACTGGTGATGCTCCAATATACACTTGTTTCATATGAAAACAGGTGATACAGCATGTTTAAATCATTTATGCAAAGAGTAACAAGAGAGCTGTTACACTTTTGCTGTCTGCATTTGCAGAGAAGTCGGTGCATGCAATGGTTTTATGGAGAGCTTTGTCAGAGATGTCCCAAACAGTCACAGGTACCGAGAGTTTGCCACTGGCATCCTGATTTTCTTCAAGTAGTGAAGTCCCTCAAGAGAAACTTTCACATATATAAGAATATACTGGCAGTTCAGAGGTTAGAGAAAAAAATCCTTTTGCTGTCTCTCCCTGTGTATGTATATGTTTGTGGTATACTTTGTGTACAGGACCTGTCAATGAAGACCTGGGGAATGTCAGCAGGAACTGATGATACTTTTCATTTTAGTTTTATCTATGAGAGAGATGGTACATGTTTTGGGCTTCAACTAAATGGCATTCCCCAAATAGGCAATAGCCCAGAGGCATGTGTTACAGAGAGGGGGCCAGCCGTTTTCAGGTCATGAAATCTCTGGCAGAGGACTATTTAATCCAGAAGTAGATTAAATGAAATTGGAATATGTCTAGATGCTTTGTGGAAAGCCTAAGTTGAGTTCCAAACTTGTAATTTATTTTTTTTTAATAGTAGGTTGAATGTGCTTCAACTGAATTTTTGCAACTTTCTGAACATTGTGTTTCACATATGGCTTATCTATATATTGTGAGTAAGAGCAGTGACAAACATCACTTAAACAGGAGAATTTAAGGGTATGCCTGAGGTGTTTTTGGTGCAGCTTTCTCACAAGAAAAAGGGAATTTGAAGTGTGGTAAACAAATCCATATTCCACTGTCCCATATTCCACTAGGACAAGACTCCTAGAAGCAAATGGTATTTTAGCTTGTGGGCTTAGAAATTTAAAGCAGATTTAAAACATGATTTTGCCCCGGATGTACTTCACCACGTCTTACTCCATCTTCAGGAGCTGTCGCTTGCTGTATGTCACTTGGCTGGTCTGTAACATGGTAAACATTAACCTTTCACAGGTGATTGCAGGAGGCTTTCACTTTTAAATACTTCTTTTACACAGCATGCATAAAATCTGTCAAAAAACTGAATGAAGAAAATCAGTTTGCAGCTTTATCTGCTAATATGAGTCATAGCATGTCATATGTGAGATGAGCCCGGTGGTACTTAACATACTAACTCCAGATCTAACCACCTCCTTGGCTAGAGAGGCTGGAGGTACATCATGGGGGAATTCATCTTGCAAGCCATATCTGTCATTCCTTTACTATCCTGGCATCGGACTCTCCCTTCCTGTACAATATCCCTGGTGCAGAGGGTGGTCCCACTACCCCCACACACCCCAGAGTCTGCACCCCCTGCCAGCAGTGGTGGTGAGCATCTGCAGATCCCTGCTCTCCTGTTCTTGTCATCCTCCGTGCGCCTTTCTCCGTCTCTTCAAATAACAGCTTAGACACAGCACTCTGTGCTTCCTGGAGAATTTTCTGATATTTCTGAGTTAAAGAGGATGGAGGAGTGTGGGACAAGGAGATCTTTTGAAGGCCAGCGAGAGTCAGACGCTCCCCTGCTGTTTGCCCCAGAAGCACGGGGTTGCACATACAGCGCAGGTTTGGCTCAAATGCTTTCAGTTCAGACCTGCACAAGGTCTGGGTAGTCAGCAGATGAGTGTCCTATGCAGACATAACTATTCCAGCAGCTAAAACCAAATTTTACTAACACTCAGCTCCTTCTGTTGCACTGAATGAAATATGACTTTTAACTTTTGCCATGTCTTTTGTGAAAACAGAGGAAAGCAAGTCACACACTTAAACAGAGCTGACAGCCTGCTATTTAAACGCCAAAACAAGCCTTTGCTGATTCTTAAGTGGAATTAAATATTCGCTTTATATATAAAAGTAGATTTTGAACAAAACTTAATTTGCTTATCTGTCTTTCTGAAAATACAAGAGCCGCTCAGGTTTTCTCTCAAATACATTTCTGGTTTTGAAATGTGTTTATCTGACCTTCTTGCTATCACTGTAACAAGAAAATTGCAAATATTACATTGGTTCAATAGTAAATAAGGGTGATACAAGAAAAAATCCAGCATTTTCCCAAAGCCTAAATCAGTAATTTTTATTCTATTGAAATCAATGGGACTGTCCAGGATTAACCGCATAACTGCTGAATTATACATATAATCATTATTATAAGCAGCTGTTAATTTAAACAGTTTGGTATGCTTTAAAAAATATTAAGTAGTCAGATTTTTTTCATAATGAATAGCTTAAAAATGCATATACTCAAAAAATAAAAAGTGGTGAACCATGTTACCACCATTACTGATTAGGGATTTTGGTGAAGTCTAGGACTAGGAGTAATAAGGCTTAATTCTACGTTATTAAAAAATTTCTCATTGGTTTTGTTTCTTTTCCCCTTATATAGGTAGAAATTACAGGAACATATGTGTGTATGTATTTCTTCAAAGCTAGGGATTTATATATAGAATGATCTTCATTTCAATAGTAATATGTAGATCATGCTTTTAAAATTAGCTTGTGACTTGTACCATTTTCTAAACATTGGCTCATTGTTTGCCATGTAAAAAAATAGTGTTGAGGAGCTTATAGTTGGGGTTCATCATGTACCCCATGCATCACTGACTGCGTCCCGACCATTTAGGGTGAGACCTAGAATGTGAGGGTGGTTTCTTTTCATAGGTACCTTCTTTGTGCAAATGTGTACTTTGTAGTATAACGCAGAAAGGGCTACACCTGACCAAAACAGACTTTCACAGGAGAACAGAGAGTTGATCCTGTGCTGCATTTTCAAAAGTTAAGTTTAGAAATGTAGAAAATGTAAGATATTATGGCAGACATTCATTGCCAGAAGACTGGGATCAAAATCACTCTGGTGTAGCAGATCCATACAAGTCTTACAAAGAACTTAGCCCCCTTTTGAGCTGTGCTTGGGAGTGCTACACAAGACCTAAATGAGGCATCAACCTTGTGCTGGATTTCCAGACGCACCCCATTTTCCTGACTGTGCATTAAGCAATTTGAGCATGGGCTTAATGGCCCAGAGAGTCTTTCTACAGGATCTATGACTGAAAATATCATTGTGGTCTCGCAGCGTGAAGCACTGAGCACCAGTTGAAGATTTCTTCTCTGCGTGCACCAGCCAATACACTGTGTTGCACGGGGACACTTTTTCTTCAGCGGTGCGCTTCTGTGGGCACAGCCACCCACAGCTGCGAAACACAGCAGATACTGAGTGCATATTAATAAACATTTTGGTTTCTCTTATTTTGTTGCCAAGTGAATACAGCACAAAACACAACTCTCTCCAGAGACTGAGGCAGATTTTTATCTGGTGTGACTGTGCCAATTTGCTGTGTGTTTGATGCTGGTAGTAAGTTGAAGAATACATGGGTGTGCCTGGGGCTTTCTGACTGGGATGGCCGGTGCTGTTGTAAACAGGTTGGAGAGATCAGCCTGATGCTTGAGGGTGAATGGCTAATACTCAAATGTAAAGCAAAACCAGAGATTGTTCTAATGGTGTCACATCTAAATGCCTAACAGACTGACATACTTAATTTCAGTATGTTTCTCTTTTGGGAAGATCCCAAGTCAGACGTTAATATCTGCAGCTGTAGTACACCTTAGTACCTATATGTAAAATTTATTTGTCTTTCAAACAATATTTGCAAATACTGAACCTACCCAACAGTATTGTCATATTTTTGAGGTATGTTGTCATACCTGTAATTCAGTTACAATACAGACATGTAGGGTCTGTGTGACAGGAGGTAAATAAAACTTTGCAATATGTACAGCCAATGCTTATACCACTACATTCCATCCCATATTGCTCTTCATGTGTTCTTCTTAATCTATGTACCATGCCTGCACATAGCATTCAGGCTTACTTGGCCTTTGAACCTGTGCTTGGAAGTATGAAATGAAGTCAGGCTGTGCTTGGGTGGCTGGGACTTCAATCACTTTGCAAATGATGATGCATTTAAGACTACTCAACTGTCTACAGCCTGCAGTCCCCTTGCCGCAGTTCTCCTGAGATGAACACTGCTGCCCGGAAACACAGTTGATCAGATGAGTACCTTAGAGGATGTTAGTGTCTAATAGGACTTTCTAGTGTCCTATAGACTCTGCACTGTGAACTGGGCTCCCAGAAACACTTAGGCAAGTGTAGGAAAAGCAAGTAGGATTCACAGTGCGTTTTCTCAGCTTGTCTGCACACTGTGGGATGTCCAATGATAGGCACCCTCTTTGAGGTCTGACATTCACACGGCAAAACTGTAGTGTTGCAGCACCATTTATGGACCACAAAGGTGGACATTGCTTAGAGTAATGCCCAGTTTGTTGCACCAGCATGGTAATGATAGTTTAACACAGGCTCAACCTGTGCCAGTAAATTGTACCCACTCGGTGAAAAGTGTTATCTAAATTAGGCTTGGTGCTGATTCTGTATGCATGCTGAAGGATCATTATTTTATTTTAGTGAGAACAGGGTATGAAGCCAGATGTTTGATTCAGCTGGATGCAAATATTCTTGCTCTGCCTGTCATATTCAGTAGCACTTTGAACCTGCTATACGTTCCAAGTTGAAATCGTGCCTCCTGGGAGAGACCACATGAGGCAAGTTGGGTATTCAGTCAACAACTGGTTGATTGCAACTCCTGTGACAAAGGGAGTCTGGATTAGTAGTTTCACTTGGCTTGTCAGAAGATGGGAGCTGATGAGCTCACTGATCTAGCTGGAAAAAATAAGTCAGCAGGGGGAAATTATCTCAGCTTCTTTGTTGACATTACTGTGGAAAGCAGTCCTAGAGTTGAGCAGTGTACATTGTTATTTTTAATACTGTCAGCTAGGAAAATTCATTGCACCTTCATTATATCATATGTTATTGCAGGTACCATTTTGGAAAGGGCATTCCTGCGATATGATATATTCTGATCTCCCATGTACTATTTTTGAACAAGTGGAGTTCTTGAGACCTTGCCTGCATTGGCAGCAAGCTGGGATATGAATTTACAGCATCCTAGCTATTTCATGTTAATTCATCCAGTGTTTGTCTCTGCAGATGATATTTCACTGCACTTTGAATGTGAATCAAGCTGTGCTTCACAGATACCCACAAAGAAAGCTGGTGCAACATAATTTGCCCTCTGTACCTTCACACCCTTTTTCACAGGACACTAAATTCCTCTTGCAGACAAGTACTCCTATTCAGTGGGGTGATTTCAGGCTTAAATCAACCTAAGTAGAACAACATTTGTCCAGATGAACTGCTAGCTTACAAAGATGCATCCATTACAATACAAGCAAAAACCTTAAATCAAAATCCATACCTAACCTCCATAATTCCATTAGAGCATGCTTCCACTTCAAATTTTTGCCTACCCAGTTTACAAGGCTCCCATATATCCTACCATGACTCATTCCCCATTTCAGCCAGTCTTTTGTGCCATCAGCATCAGGAAAAGGTTTCAGTTTAAAAGGTAACCCTCAAAAAAAAAAAACCCACGCAAAAAAACCACCAAAAAACCCCCTAGAACAAAACAAAAAAACCACAACAACAACAAAATCAAAACAAACCAAAAAAAAAAAAAAAACAAACCACAAAACAAAGGCTGCTTTCTAATCCCAACCATTCCTTTAGTTAGTAGCCATGTGGGAGCAGCAAACTTCAGTAAGAGAGGGGAACTAATGCCTGAGAAGAGAGAAACACCCCCTAACTCAGCTCTGCCACTAGAGAAGTCTGCCCCCTTAGGAAGACAGTTTGATGCTTTATTGGCCTTAATTCTGGCAGTTAATGGGCAACATATGTACTGGTGCAGCCTTCAGCCTCACTGAGGTGGAGATCAATCTTTATTAGCATTTTGTGCACCTCTGTGTTAAAATGGGATTAATAAAATTGATTACCCCTGAAATGCAACCTTCCACACAGAAGGCTGAAACTTCACAATCTGTAAATGGTGCTTTATTCAGAGAGATTTTACTCAAATATTAAACACATACAGAGACATACAACCTTTGAAACAGTAAAGAGAAAAAAACCAAGACCTACAGTGTACTATTACTCTCTAGTTTCACAGGTAGGTAAAACTGCAAAAAGAGGAACCAAAACATTGTTCTCAACCATTCCCCTTAATTTCTCTTACAGAAGTCTATTTGAATATCCAAACCTCATGTTCACAAGAAGATCAAAACTTAACATGATGTTAGTGCAAAATCGAACATATCCCATAATCTTTAAAAAAAAAGCAGGCAACAGCCCTTATTTCAGGGAAGCAATTAAACCAAATGAATAGAGAACTGGTCTTTGACTGCAGTGACCAGGAGGTCACTTTACTGCCCTCTCACAAGCTCTGGGGCTGCTTAAATCCCTTCACCCCTCTCTGCTTTGGTCTTGCAGTTTGCCAGTCAGGAGCAGAGCCAACATTAAGCCTGGGCTGCCGATGCCCGTTCGTAAAGACCCCCTAAGCAACCACTTAACTGGAAGGGATGCATTTCTTTTTTGAGGTTTTAAAATGGTACTAAAAAGAACAGTTTCAGTGCCTGCACTTAAGTAGTATTTTAAAATTAGGTAAATAATTTGATAATTTTAAAGAAGAGGAAATGTTGCTTTAGTTTTCACAACTTTCTGCAAGTGCTTTTTTTTTCCTCATGCATGCTCTGCATTGATTTTGCAGAGCATGTGTAATTGCAAGGCTTGATTCTGAAGGAGGAAAATGAAACTTTTTATAGCATTTTCAGGCTACTCATAAAAGTGCTGTGTTTAAGCTAGGCCCAAGTTATTGGTTTTGTTGGTGGTATTATTATTATTCAGTTCTAAAGTTAAAGGTAGCCCACCTCAGCCTGTAAAAACTGTAAGCTCCTCGGAATTAACAGTAACTATCTTCTCTATTTTCTTTGGCTACAAAAGCCAGAACGTCTGTTCCCAGTCATCCAAGATGTGGTAGGAGTATCTCCTAAACGCTAGGTAGCAGAAAAAGAGAATAAGGAAAAAAGTTTGATCCCCATTTTGTCCAATACCTTTCTCCTATCCCTTTAACATTTTCCTTTGCCCCTTCAAAACCTCTTTTTCTTAAAAAATACCCTGTCTTTCTGTGTACTCCTTGTTAGCTCATGGTTGTGCAGCCTGACTGTAGGGCACGACCGGTGAATCATAAAAGTAAATGTCAACAGGAAAAGATCTCCAGTAGCCCATTAGCTGTTTGAGATCATATTTATTATTTACTGAATGACCGTGAATAATGAACAAATTGCTCTAAATGATTGCAGATTTGTGGCTAAATCTCTATTAAAAAGAGAAAATCAGTTAAAGCAATTGTAGAACTTATTTACAAGGAAAAAATTGCCTTCTTCTCATTAATATTATGTAGAGCAGACATAGCACCAGTTAGAGAAATAGAGGTAATTGCTGCAAATTGGTTATGAATGGAAAAAATGGAAACTTTGAAATAGCAGAAAAGTGAAAAAAATTCTCACAAAATGCTTCCATGGAGGTATCTGCTCGAATCTCAATGGGTTAGACTTACATGAGCATCAGTGAGTTAGACAGTGTTGGAGATTGCTACTCCAAGTTGTGTTTACACTCAATATTTAGAGGAGTAAATTAGGTAAAGTAAATCCCATTCTAGCTAAATACAGCTAATCGTTTGACTGCCATGCCTGATTTGTGCATGAATTGCGGCCTAATTTTGTTCTCAGAGGATACTGGTCAGGTCAGTAGTGCCACTGATGCAAAAAGTGCGCAACTTTCATTTAGGCATATCCTCCTAAAGGTAAATGATAATTCTGTAGCTCTTATACAAGTGGACAGAGAAATCACAAACTGTACAATTGAAGGAAAATACCCATTCCTAGCACACAGATTGTGTAGCAAACAACAAAAGGAACCTATCCTAAAATAGAAGAGTATCCAAATATTTTTCTCTTGGCTTTGTGGAGCACATGTGGCGACGCCTCTTCAGGCATTTACTTGAGCAGTTCTCTAAATCAGATTCCATTTTAGGGTAGTCTTGAAAATTATATATCAGCAAAGTGTGGTTTTATGTTTCCTACTTAAAGAAAGTATGTGGTATTGGAAGTCATGTTATCAGACGTTATCCAAAATCATATACCTGTTAAAAAGTCATGTTTAGCATCATATTTAACTAGCTCTAATTTGTTTCTCTCATTGCAGAATCAAAGGCTTTCCAAATTAGTATGACTATTTGAGTATTTTTAGGCAAGAGCTTATTAACATTGAAATGGGTTTTTTTACAAAAGCATGCTATAGCTAAAGCTCATGATGGAAGTAATTTGTAATATTCAATGACCTCATTTTATTCTGTTTTGCTCACTCAAAGCTAATGCGTATGATGCCATGTGAAATTCTCAGACGAGCCTGTCTGCAGGACTTATGGGAGCCATAAATGGATTAAACCTCTCACTCCCTGCTTTGGCAAGTGATCAGTTACATTTAAATAAAGGTCAGTCTGTCTTTACAAAGAACACACTGAAAGCAAGCTTAATAGCTTTCCCTACTGAGCCTAGAACATAACTATTTGAAGCATAATTAGCAACGGGGTGCCAGTCACTGATTGTGCTTTTTGCTTGATTTTATGTCTGGGGAGTTCCAGTATTCCCCATTAGCTTTAAGAGGGGGCACAGTGCTAGTTATCAAATTGACAGTCTCGACCTGGCCTCTGAAAGCAGCTGTAAAACATTGTTTGGGAAAATTAAGATGAATGCCAAAACCAGGACCGTAATATTGCTACAAATTGGACATTCAAGGTCCATGCCGTGACTCTAAATAACAAAATAGGTAAAATATCTGATATACATGAGAGTGCAGGCTTTGTTACCAGGTGATAAGGAGATACACCAGCTGTCCTATTATCTCGTGAGCTCTGTATTGTGAATTCTTTATAAAATACCTATTCTTTTCAGCATTAACAGAGTGCCAGCTCTGTCATCTGTTAAAATCTGGATTTCAGGAAGGGTGGAGTGAATCAGCTACAACTGCCTCTCCAGTAAAAGGTGCTGACCGCAAAAGGGTTATTTTGTCAAGTTAATTAAATATTTAGCCTATATGATGCATTTAAGAATAAACAGGATCATAGAACCCTAGAATGTCTTGGGTTGGAAGGCACATTCAAGATCAACTAGTTCCAAACCCCTAATATATCTTGTGGTCTTCCAGTTCCCAGAATACCTGATTCGTTTGAGGTTTCTTGACAGCTATTTATAGCCCTTGTAGCAGAAGTGATAATTGTCTACAGGTGGAGAGAACAGAGCTGATACAGCAATTTTGGTACTCTGCAGACAGCCTGAAATTCTAAGAGAGATCTGTGAATTACCTTGACCTGCCTGACTGGAGCATCAGTTTCAAAAGTCCAGTGATTACACTTCAGTGTTATCAGCAACTAATTTAGCAATGATTATCAGGGAAGATGGGTAAGAGCAAAACACAACTCTTGGGAATTTCTGAAGATAATCTAAGAGCAGACCAGAGAAGTAGACAGGTGACAGCAAAATATGCAAAAGAATGAGGAGGAGGAATTAAAAGGCAGCAAAGAGGGTTGGATTAGATGGAAAGAATCTGTTAAGTAAAGATGAACTTAATATGAATTATTATGAGAAAATATTACAGTCTTACATTTTAGGTGTGCTACAAAGACTATATTCTGTTCCTCTCAGTAAATCATCAGCCTACTTTTACGTCAGCCCCTCTCACCTGGTAGCTGGTCAATGGCTGCATTCCCAGCTCAGGTCTACTATGAAAGAGCAGATGTCTATGTCCTCCAAGTGCATCTTGACTATAATTCACAAAATAGAAACTCTAACAGGAAGACGGCTAACCAAGGATTAAGATAAAACCATGTGCTCTTCCTAATTTACCTGCACTTGGGGGTTAAACTCAGGATTTTAGGTCAGCAGGTCTTAATCTCCTTTCGTGAATGGTATATCCATTTTAAGAATCAATTAAATACATTATCAAATGTAGGCATTGCCAAGGAAAATATGGCTGTATTTGTTTTTACAAGCCCTTAGATATATAAAGAAGACCAATGCCTTAAGCAGCTCTGTATCAGCTCTATCACTCTCCATCTCTAAAATTTATTTGTGCTTTCTTTGTCCTGCTTCTAGGATTTCTTTTTCCTGACATAAAGTTTGTACAGGACGTGGACAAATCAGTGACTAATTTAATTGACAATTTTCAGCTTATATGGAATTTCCATTTTTTACAGATTTTCTACAAAGCAGCCAACTACTGCTCTGCTTCCTGCATAGGCACTTCAGGTCGTAGTTGTTTGTTTTCACCACAGGTCGGATACCATCACCAGGAAAAACTAATTTGAAAGCATCTTCCATCACAGGCACTCCAAAATAAGGAAATGAAACAGCCAACCAGAAAAAAGAATCCTTTTTCTTTATCCCATGAATCCCAGTGATGTAGAACTCTCAAGCTCTGGCAGTAAGCTTTGCTAGTCAGGTAGCGAATGCACTCCTGTGGCTCACACCTCCATAATCATTTCTCTCCTCTGCAGGACGTTTCCTTCAAGCATAGGTAATGGCCAGCTGTGTCATCTTTGAGTTTTCAGCATGTCCACATTACATTTTTCCACGTGTTGATTCGAGTACTTTAAACACTCACTTTGTTCTCTATTGTAGGTCATGGGTTATATGGGACTTTTGAAATGTTGTCCTCCTGGAGAAAAACTAGAGAAGACCAACACGTTAAAGAGAGGACTGCAGCCGTATTTGCAGACTCCATGCTCTCGTTTTCTCTCACCACTGCCATGTACCTGGTCACTTTTGGAATAGGTGCCAGTCCCTTCACTAACATTGAAGCAGCCAGGATTTTCTGCTGCAATTCCTGTATTGCAATTTTCTTCAACTACCTCTATGTACTCTCCTTTTATGGTTCCAGCCTGGTGTTTACTGGCTACATAGAAAACAACTACCAGCATAGTATCTTCTGCAGAAAGGTACCAAAGCCAGAGGTATTGCAAGAGAAGCCTGCATGGTATAGGTTTCTTCTGACAGCCAAATTCAGTGAGGACACAGATGATTCAGAGGAAACGAACACTTACGAGAGTCATCTTTTGGTGTGGTTCCTGAAACGCTATTATTGTGACTGGATAACAAACACTTATGTCAAGCCTTTTGTAGTTCTCTTTTACCTTGTTTATATTTC
Source organism: Neopelma chrysocephalum (assembly GCF_003984885.1). NCBI lineage: Eukaryota > Metazoa > Chordata > Aves > Passeriformes > Pipridae > Neopelma > Neopelma chrysocephalum. Next base: position 5,004,172 of record NW_020897737.1, read on the forward strand.
CTTTGCCTTAATGGGCTACCTGCAGGTCAGTGAAGGGTCAGACCTGAGCAACATCGTAGCGACTGCGACACGAACCATTGAGTATACGACTGCCCAGCAGAAGTATTTCAGTAACTACAGCCCGGTGATTGGGTTCTACATCTATGAGTCAATCGAGTACTGGAACACCAGTGTCCAGGAGGACGTGCTGGAGTACACCAAGGGCTTTGTGAGGATATCTTGGTTCGAAAGTTACTTAAATTACCTTAGGAAACTCAACATATCTACCGGATTGCCCAAGAAGAATTTCACTGATATGTTGAGGAACTCCTTCCTGAAGACCCCTCAGTTTGCCCATTTTTCAGAGGATATCATCTTTTCCAAGAAATACAACAATGAAGTTGATGTTGTGGCCTCCAGGATGTTCTTGGTGGCAAAGACAATGGAAACCAAGAGGGAAGAACTTTATGACCTCCTGGAGACCCTGAGGAAGCTCTCTCTCACCTCCAAGGTGAAATTCATCGTTTTCAATCCATCGTTTGTGTACATGGATCGTTATGCCTCTTCAGTGGGAGCCCCCTTACAAAACTCTTGCATTAGTGCTTTATTTCTGCTCTTCTTCTCTGCATTCCTGGTCGCAGACTCTCTGATCAATGTCTGGCTCACTCTAACTGTTGCCTCGGTTGAATTTGGAGTTATAGGTTTTATGACCTTGTGGAAAGTGGAACTAGATTGTATTTCTGTGTTGTGCTTAATTTACGGAATTAATTATACAATTGACAACTGTGCTCCACTGTTATCAACCTTTGTCCTGGGCAAAGAATTCACAAGAACTAAATGGGTGAAAAATGCCCTGGAAGTGCATGGGGTAGCTATTTTGCAGAGCTACCTCTGCTATATTGTTGGTCTGATTCCTCTTGCAGCTGTGCCTTCAAATCTGACCCGTACACTGTTCAGGTGCTTGTTTTTAATAGCATTAGTCACCTTCTTTCACTGCTTTGCCATTTTACCTGTGATACTGACTTTCCTGCCACCCTCCAAGAAGAAGAGGAAAGAAAAGAAGAATCCTGAAAACCGTGAGGAAATAGAGTGTGTTGAAATGGTGGATATGGATAGCACCCGAGTGGTTGACCAAATTACAACAGTCTAACTTGATTTGTTGGTTGCTTTTTTACACGAGGTCTTACTGAAAACAAAACAAAAAAAAAAAGAAAAAAAAAAAAAAAGAAAAAAAAAAGAAACCAGTACTGACTAAATATCTGGGGAGAGGAAGAAGTTTGGAGGTTTTCTCTCCCTCCTCTAAGCTAAATCCAGGAATATTCAAAATTATGGGAGAAATCAAAAATAAATTAAAAAAAAAACCGAAAAGAGCCAGGGCATTGTACCTTGCTCAATTTTTACACACATGCAAAGGGGAGTATAATTTTAGATGCATGAAGTAAGATCTAATGAGAGCAATTGGGTTCCTAAGCAGTCATCTGCATCGCCTGTACTGCAGATGCTGCAATTATTGTGGCTAAACCAAATCATATTGAAAGGTCAACTGTCAAGGCTGAAGTAGCACTAAATGTTCGCTGGATGTAAAGGCTTTACAAACTTTCTGCACAGCAATAACTCAAGTCAGTGAGTCAGCTCTTATAAGTCTTAGCCATCACATTTAATTTTTCTTTTCTCCCCGAATCTAAACATTTATGCAAGACTATATAAAAGATAGCAAACTGTACTGGGAAAGAAGGCAGTACACAGCAACCAAATGCTTTCCAAACACTTTTATGTTATAAATCACTTCTTTTTTTTCTAAAAATAGCATTATTTTAAAATGGAAATCATCCCTTGTAACATTTTTAATCATGGTTTTATAGCTGTTTCTTTTTCTTATAAAAACAAAAAAGAACAAAAAAAAGAAAAAAAATCCAGGTGACTCTGTCACTCTAGAAAATATATAATTCTATTTTATACATGTCTCGCTACTAGTTAAACATGTAATCTGCTTTACCAACTGCAATTTTTTTAGCACTCTATGAAGACATGAGAGTGGATCTAGCAGCAGATAGAAGATGGTGTACTGAATATTTCAGCACCAAAATCCATGATACAAACCTCAAATACAAAAATGTCATCAAGAAAGTGAATGTTAGGGCTCTTTCAGTCAGAGCCTATTTCAGGCCATTCACTGGTAATGCACACTAAGAGGATTAGTGGGTAGTTTTACATAATGTATAACTTAATCCCTCAATCTTCCTAGAGTACCTGTAAAGCAATAGACCTTACAGCTATGGGCTCTTCCAAGAGACAGCAGACCATGAGAGTTGTGTGGAACAAACCGAAGGCTGGGACTGTGGTTTAGCAGCAGCGAGTTTAACAACGTCCCCAAAGAGCCCATATCTAAGGGGCCTATTGAAAACATCACTTTTGAGAGAAAAAAGAAAAAAGAAACAACTTAAAAAGATTACATTACTGAGTCTTTTTGGAGCTGTGAGTTCTAAATCAATAATTCTGTCAGCATCTGTGATGTGGAGTAATACAGATAAAGCAGCATTTCTTTCCTCCTCCGCCCCCTCCACCCTTAAGAGCGACAGGCTCATTACTGTAAGGTTTTATCATGTGGTTGAACCCCAGTGGGGATATGTAAGCCAATTCTGTAGGTTTTGCTGAGAGTATTCCGACTATACATTGCCTGTGAAAACCCAGTATCAGGAAGCTGGCTGGTGTGTTGGGTGGTCTCATGAATATATGGACTGTTGCTTTGTGGTGCAAGTTGAATGTATTACAGCCAGATTCCTTTTTGCAGCTCATCCGGAAAGTAAGAGTACTTGAAAAGTTTTCAGCACTTGGCATAAGGTTTGCTTCAGTGACAGTATGTGGAGAGGAAGGGATATTGCAGGAGCCATGAGGCTTGGACCACTGGGAGCACTGTGGCTTGGGAGGCTGCCTGTGGTACTTGCACGGTCATTAGCACGTCTGTGGTCACAAACCCAGGGTATGCTTCATTGCATGAAACATCTTTTTAGCATCCAGTCCCAGAGACCCCCAAATACCCTGTGCGAAACCCGCAAATGCCACTGAGTGAATGTTAATTTTCAAGCAAAGAGATACTTCTGAAGCATTCTTCCTAGCAGAAAAGAAGATAACCAGATATTTTGCCCTAAAGCAAAACGCTACATGCTCACTAGCAAAAAACGTCAGCAGCGCAGCTGGCAACATTTATTTTCCCCTGGATATGTCCCTTCTCTGACCAGAAGAAAGGAAGCTGTGTCCAGGAATGCACAGGATCTTTGCTTAAATAAACAACAGTTGCTACGGTAGCAGCTGGGAAGCTGTAACAACAACTTCAGCCTTGGCAGAACCCAGGCGGACACCTTGAAGACAGCCAAATGAATGTAAGACTAGGAAAAAGATTTGTTTCCCCTGTTTTCTTTTGAGTCAGGCTTGGGGCTATGTTTTCCATCCAAAAATCATTCATTAAATATACTTCACTCTAGATTTTCTGTGATTATCACAATTTCATTTAAAGAAGAGTCACCCTATCTCCTGGCTGTTCAACAAGCAGCTGCAGTGGCTTTTAAACTTCTAAGGGCATTAGCAAATTAGTTGAAAGTTACAGAGGAATTGCAATTCCTCTGCAGCAATCTACTGACTTGTGGAACACTTGGAAATGGGATATATGTGAAAGAGGTTGCTTTTACACTGCAGAGAGAAATACATGGCAAACACTGATTTTATACCTCTGCTATCCCTCATGCTATCACTTGCAAACACCAGACACAAAGGTGGTTACCATAAACCTCTTAACATCTAATTGCTATGCATAGACAGGAGTGTCTTTAAAGAGATGTCCAAAGACAAGCTTGTAGTTTCAGAGGCCTCTCCTTAAATTTCAGCATGTGTGGCCTTCAGAGATCTCCAAGAAAGGTGATAAAACCAGGGATAAAATTACTCCTATATCTCCAAACCTGTCAGAAAAAGGATGTGGACGCAGTCCTATGACTGCAGAACAGGCTTGAGTGTCCAAGAAGGCAGGGTGAGAAGTCAGGCAGTCCACCCCCTTGCCCCAAGGCAGAGTCAACAGCATTTAAATCATTTCTGAAGGATGTTTGTCCATTCCTAAAAATCTTTTTAAGGGCATATTCCTTTCCTAGCAGTTCCCCCCAGTGCCATGTTACCCTCTCTAGTAACTAGTAACTCCTGCTAGCTGCCCGGGACTGGGTCAGAGAAGAGGAGCCATGCCCCTCTCTGCACAGGGACAGGACAGGCAGGAGACTGAAACATCCTCAAAAGAGAGAAAATCCAGATCAAAGCCAAAACCAACTTACATGTGTTTTTCACTGTGTTTCACCTCAGGCTGCCATTTCATTCCCCCCCTCCAGGGTTGGCAAGGTAAAGCCATGAAAGTATCCAAGGTGCACTCAGCCTGGGTCGGTGAGGTTTCTGCCTGAATCCTGTTGTGTCTGAGGGTTGCACCAAATATTCCTTCTCTACAGGTAGCTTGAATACCTCAACATGAACCAGAAACAGCGTGTTCTCAAGGTTTCAGACTATGCTAAGCCGCTTTGGCCTTCGTCCCCTTCAACTTTTTCCTCTGGAGCAATTATCTTCACCAAAATCAGTTGGTCCTCCCTGCGCCGATTGATCGGTAGGTGCAAATTCTGTGCTCTGTTCTCAGTCCAAAGCACTCCCAGTGGCTAACTGTGCGTAAGAGTTTGCCTTTACTGGTGAACCTCCATTTTGGAAGACTACCTAGGCTTAAGCAGATTTTTGTCATACTCTTAAGTGGCTTTTTAGCCCAGGTATCACTGTGGTTTTGTTTGCAATATAGATTACCAAATTTTTTTATAAATTCAGTGAGTAGAACAGAGTATTGTACACTGTCAGGCACTGATTAAAATCTAACAGTGAAAGTTTTAACTAAGGCTAACAAGACTACCTAGGACTGTGGCTCACTGAGCACATATATCTTCTACAAACATAACATTCCATACAGTAAGGTATGGTGTACAATTTATTTTTAATTACAGGGTAAGCATGGGGAAAAAGAGCCAACCAATGTGCAAATGGGCCTCAAAATCAGTCCAGTTTTCTGGACATAATTTCTAATGTTGTCTTAGTACAAGTCCACTTTCAATTTACAAGTATTCTAACGGGAGGAAAAAATGAAGAGAGAAAATTTGGTAGAGCTGGAAAAACTACGCTATAAAAATTAATTGATGAAGGCAGAATTTGCTGCCCAAAGCAGAAATATGAAAGTGTTCTAGTTAGATTAAAATTAGAGTTCGGAAGATTGAGAAAAACCTGTCTGTCGAAGAAAAAGAGCTTCTTTTCCAAAGACAAGCAAATACACTTATCATGGTCAACTGTGTGAACCTGGAGGGAAAACAGTATCAAAGTGGCTTGAGGTTATGTTGAGCCACGAGAGGATTTGCATCTGCTCTCAGAAGCTTTCTGAGCCAGCGCTGAATACAGGTAAAACATGTACTGTAAATTGAAAGGTGTACTTTTAAATGCTTTTCTCTAGGCTGACTATCCTCCTGTGAGCCATGAAATCCCCCCTCAGCCAACACCTTCGTTATTTTTATTCAAAAGGAAAACAAAACAAAGTGGTGGCATGACTGGGCAGAGATCAGGGAAATCAGAAGGAAGACTGTGACTTCTCTGAAAAACTGAGAGCCAGCAAAGCAAGTGGGTTTTGTGGTAGAAGAACCGGTTACTTCAAAACTTAGCAAAATGGTGGGTTTTCCTATTTGTTAACTTCAGAAGCAGGTAGCATGTTAAGGGAGATGCAGGGAAGGGAAGCTGAGTTAATAGGAGTTAGCTGCGGATTTGCTTTGGGCCCCAGAAGCATCTCTGGCATGGCTGGGAACTGGCAGCTGGATGGGAGTGCAGGAGGGGCTGGGACAGCACTGCTGTGTGGGCGCTGGGGATGCCAGACCAGGGGCTGTGGTGGTGCCATTGCCCTTGTCCCCATCCCACAGCCGTACCTGGTGTTTTCCGGAGATGCACAGCCTGCAGAGTGCACTAGCTCCCATGTGGGCATGGCTCACTCCTCCCCTGCCTCATGTTGGGACAGCATTGCTGGGTTTTGATGAACCAGGACTTGCATGGTAAGGCACAAGCCCTCTGGGAACACTTTCTGCAGGATCTTGGTTGGAAAGAATTACCCAGAGCCTTTTTCTCCCCTGCCTTTGCACATGTTAAAACGCAGATCCATACAAGTCAAATTGTACAATTAGCTATGTAGGGACAGAGTATTTCTTCCATGGCTTTTTCCTTACATTTATCACTAAAAGTACTTGTCATTTATTTTCTTATAAATATTGTGAAATAAGTAAGCCTTCCTGGGGTACACACAGGTCTGATGAGAAGGAGGCAGGGAGGGGAGAGAGCCCCGTTCCCTCCCTAAAGGTAGGAAGCATCTTCCACCCATGGCCAGGCACTACACCATTGCTGCAGGGCACCCCCAGTGACCCCAGCTCAGTGCAGGGGTGGAGGCAATTTTATCCCTCCTCCCCAGTCTTATTAGAGAACAGGGAGGAGCTTTAGCTCCAAATTGTGGTGGGGATGGGCCCCCAGGGAGCCCTTGTGAAACCCATCCGCTGCCAGGAAAGTGCAATGGCAAGCTTCTTGTTTGGTTGGGTTTTTTTGAGAAAGATGTGGCAAAAGTATCCCAAGAGGGGATTTGAACACATATTCCTGTCCATGGTGCATGGGTTGGAGCAAAGTGGAGTGCCCTGACAGGCCACCATTTGCCCTGTGGTGGTCCTTGCACAGCTTCCTGCCTGGAGAGAGGGCACCCCAGCATCATGAGCGCCTGCCTGGGGCAGCCGCTTCTCAGGCACAAATTGTTCTGACGTTGTTGGCGTTCTGCAAGTCATTACCTTTTTTTAATTTTGGAAAAAGGAAAACAAAATAGATCAGTATAAACAAATCTAGGTTATTTAAGCTCCAAGAAGTCTTAACCTGCGCGTCAAATAAATGGCTTGCAAGATGTCAGGGGGGTTCTTTTGGGCTTTTTTTTAACCAATTTTTACTATTTTTGTATTAATTTAGGGGAAAAATTGTATAATGAATCTCAATGTATAGCATAAGCCTGAAATAAAATGGCTGTCTCTCTCTTTGCTTCCTGTGCTCCCAAACTGCTACAGAAATCCCTTGCCATCACCAGTGTAACAAACTGATTTTCCTGGCCTAACCTGAGTAATCAGAATGTGCGTCCTCTCCAACTCCCCTCAGAGAGGGGTGGTAGAGTAGTTTAGGGGCACCTGCTGCAGCATAGAGCCAGCAACATCCAAAAGATAGTGGGCACACTGCTTCTCCAGTAGCCCCTCTTGTTCCAGGGTGCACACTGCTCGGCAGCAAGCACAGGGAAAATGCATTTCCCATCTATTGATTTCCATGTTACTGAGACCCGAGTCCTTTTTTGGGGGGTTCCTAGACAATCCAGCATCAGAACCCCAACCTGAGCAGGCAAAGCAGCAGCTAAAGTAAAAATCTCCAACTGATTTGATCAAAAACTTAGAGTTATCTCCTCAGACAACAATTAGACCTACTGAAATCTGGTAGGTAGGTAGACCTGAAGTATTACTACTGAACAGAACTACTATTATTAAAAATTTTCTTATCAAGACCTTACCATCCACAAACTTAGGAAGCCCCATCATCACTGAGAGACCCACCTCTCCCACCAGCAGAACCACGGCTGCTGGCCCAGGACCTTCTGATGACTGTGCTCCACCATCTTCCCATACCCAGACAGATCACCCATTTACAGTTTTTCCCTAATGTTTTGGAGAAGGGGAGCAGCACCCCTGTAGGCCCACCTGGACCAGCTGCTTTGATGCAGAACCAAACCAACGCACCAGGGGACACGGGTGACCATCACAGATGCTCTGTCGTGTCTGGTGTAGCAATGAGATATTATTTATTTTATTATAAAAAGCAGGTGAGCCAGATCCAAGCCCAAGTCACTGAAAACAATAGCAGGCCTGAGAGCAGGTGGGTTTGGGCTGCCAAGGGCTTTTGACCACTTTATTTTAAGGGGAGGTTTGGGTCTGCAATTTAAAGGTGACTCCTGTCACCTGTTACAGCTCCTGGCCTTGTCCCTGTCAGTTGTTGTTTCTCACATTGCCTTAAATTCAGAATCCACAAGCACTGTTGACAAAAATTCTGTCTGAAATTGAAACTCAAATTATATCAATTTTTCTTATTGCTAATGTAATGTAAGAGAGGCTACGTCTAAGCCTGGCACAGGAACCCAAAGAGCAAAACCCCTGTACCAGGCTGGTGTGCCTCATTTGTGTTAGCAAGAGCTCCTTCATGCAATTCTCCATAGATCTAATTTACAAAATTCAGACTTCCCAAACGTGTAATCAGCACTTTTTATTCTGAAAATTCATCTGTATGTATACCTTCAAAATAGAGGCATGTTAAATCTGATTTTTGGGTTATCAAGGAATACAGTTCAGCCCAACAAACATTCGTGAGCAGCATCTCTGAATTCCGCATGCAATTCTTACATTGCTACATACAAATCAGAATATTTTCATCCCAAAATACCACATTTCCTTATTTGTACAGCTAATTTGCATGCAGAAACTAGGCAGGATTGTAGACCCAAAACAGTGAAGTGTGCTCATGTTTACATTCATCCTGTAAATATCACTTAAATATGTAAAGGTTAATGGCAATAACCGTTGAGAAGAACAGGATTGGTTTTTTTCTGACTTCAGTTTACTGGCAGAGAATAACTGAAATGTATGCTGAGCACCTAGCTAAAAAGAACCAGGGAGTAAGAAATCTAACAGTCCATCAGCAGAAAAAGAAAAGTCCACTTGAAAATTTATACATATGAGAAATCTAACAACATTCAAGGCCTTAGCTGGGTATCCAGACTATGTAGAATAGTGTATGTTAGAAATGAATGCAAAATATTCCATTCTGATTCTTTCTGATTACATTCAATCCTCTGAAATATGCTTTGTTCTGTGAGGAGGCATACTTTTGAGCAAGACTGACATTTATCTTTCTGGAAATTACTGAGTTGCACAGGTGAAGTTTGCTGGAAACAAAATTTTAAATGTATACAAACAAACTGATGCCAGAAAACACAAGTTGTAAAAAACATGCCTTCACATACTGATTATATTTCATAATAAGCAATCTGTTCCTTGATGCTACAAGTGAAAAATTATTTTATATTTGTCAACTATAATCAGAAAAATGAGATGCCCCACTAATGTATATATAGTGCATACACCCCCATACCAATTATGTATTTCTTATACGCCCAACTCAAGTTGGCTCTGTATAAAGAGGAGAAAAAGCCAACCTAGAAACATACTTGAAAGCTGGTAGGAAGAATAGTTTAGCTGTCCTGAAATTAGTAATGAATCAGCAGGGGAGGAGCAACAGAGAAGTTGGTAAGGGGTTTAGGAACAAAGAAGCTCCCTGCAGAAATGCTGTTGAGAAAGGAGAATACTCAGGTTTTATTGTGTCAGGAGGATGGGAAAGATCATGTAAAAAACTTCTGTGTTGCAAAGGGAAGGAAGGTCTAAGGCAAAATGAAGAGTGAGAGAAATTATATAGGCATATGTAAGATTGGCAGCTGTAAGGTATATTAAGGCTGTCTAATAAAAGACAGGGTCTGTCCATATAAGGAAAATAAAAATTCACAGCTGCCTAATTATGTGATTTCAAATGTAGATTGAGTACTTCATTGCTTTGCAATAAAAGGAGGATATCATTTGTAATCTAATCTGGAGCCCAGATCTGGAGACTTTAACATGATATATAAACAATATCATACAGAAAAAGAGATCAGTCAGATGGATTCTGGCTCATAACTTACTGAGAAATGGCAAATTGAGCCTCACTCTTCATTTTACTGCAACTATTACTTAGAGAAGAGCAGCTGACTTTACTGGTTCTGAAATAGCCATACCTTCCTGATAAAATACTCATGTGTTGGAAGGATTTCTTTTCTTTTCTTTTGAAAATGCAATCAATTTTCTTTCTGGACAAAGTGAGCCCTCAGGCAGATTACCTGCAGCGAGAAGTGGGAAATGCCAGCTCTCTTAAGGTGATTCCTGAGTCAAGAACATCCCTCTTCAATTGAATTTCTCTCTTTTCTTTCCTCTCAGCATGCTATTGCAAGCTGTTCCAGACTTGTCTATTGACAGTTTTACCAATTGGTGTATCGTACTCCTCTTTGCAAGAGTGGTGGAATTCTGCCAAGCCTCTCCTGGTGTTGGCTCCAGGGGCAGTAGCCACGTTATAATTTTTGAATTATTCTTGCTCATTAGCCCCTCTCATGGGAGCCATTTCTTTCAGTTTCTTGGATCTTACTGGAAGAGTGGCTACAACAACTTTTACAGGAATGCCAACAGTATTTTGCTGATCTGACGTGCCTCTGATATATATGAGTGACATAACTTTATTAGATCTAGCAGGAAGAAGCATTCAAAGCTCAATGTCAGGACATCATATTCTATTTAATATCACCATCTCTGTAGATGTTATACACAGCAGATTTATAATATGGAAATTGCAGAAATGGGGAGAGTAAAGAGAGAGAGAGAGAATACCATTTAAACTGCTCATTCAGCACTTTCCAAACCTCTCCATCAAAGGAAGAGTTCCTGCCTCACAGTCAGTGGTGACACCAAGCCTGAAGAATCTAATTTGCAGGAAAAGGTTAAAAGAATTTGGCTTAGAAAGGGGAAATGTGGAGCTGAGATATGTGACTTCAGAATTATGGAAAGGATTGCTAACTTTAGTGAGTTCTTTTTTTTTTTTTTTTACCCAGCGTGTGCTTCAAAAGCCAAAATCTCAGAATACAAAATGTTTGAAGTGAGAAGCAAATAATAAATTCATGGAGAACATTTCACAGGTAGAAATGACAAATACATATTGAAAACTGTAAAGTCAAGGCAGACAAAAAAATCAACTCAGATGAGAAATGCCTAAGTTTATTGTAGAGAACTCCATAAAAACCTACACAGAAAAGCTCCCAAATGTACTCACAGCCCTAGAGAGCTCTTCAGGTGGTCTGTTCCAGCACCAGGCCAGAAATAAGGTAAGAGTTTTAAATTATTGACAGCTACAACCAACACAGCTTTAAACTGTGGAACCTGGGTGAGGGAGAAATGGGGAAAAAATGATGGGAAAAATATTTTAATGACATACTTACTCTTTGTGTGCATCAACACCTCTCCACCAGCTTCTTGGGAGTTATAGCTAATAAAACTTGTTTAAAGCATGGGCCAGCACATTCCACATTCCAGGCAACTGTTTTCCTCTTCCCCTTGAAGGCAAAGGCTGAGTTTCATTTTGTCAGTCTGCTTTCAAGGCAGATCATCCCTCTGACACTGCCTGACTGATACACAGGGGTGAGCACAGACCAGCACAGGAAAGAGCCCATACTTGAGCCATGGCAGGGCAAAGCTTTATTACTCCTTCGTCAGAGAACTGTGCAAAAGAGGGCATTCAAATTTTTAATGTACTTTAAAAACTTCTGGGAAAATTTTGCCTCTGTGGCACACTGTGGATGCATTAAGATGTAGATGTGCTATGGATGCTATCCAGGCATACTTATGCTTTTCCAAAGCTAGGTAGCCCTCAGCCTTTGGCTTTGTGCCACGCAGTCCCTCTTTAAATCATATTTTAAGTTTTATTGAGATACTTGTTTGATGAAAGAGATTTTGTTTAGATCAAACTGATCTTCTTAAATATGAGCTCTTTTATTCACCGCAGAAGGCTTCCACACCTGACATCTCTATCCTCTGTTACTACACTTGGAAATGAAGATAGCAACAGTGGAAAGGAGAGAATTGGAAAGCAAATAAAAGTCCCATTATTTCAGTTAAGTGGCATCTAATTTTGAGGCTCAATTACCAGTGATTTTGTGAGCTTCATTTTTTCCACTACAAAATTTTTAAAAGGTGCTCAATATTCCAATCCTAAGCCAGGAATAACTATGGGTTTTCAGTATACTCCAAGCAGAGTATAGCAGCTGGACTGAAATCATGTTGCCCCGTGGAAATAAAGCATTGGGAAGGGGAGAAGAGGTGGATAGAGTTGGTCATTTGGAATTTTCAGCAGAAAAGATAGGTTTTTCTTTAAAAAAAAAAAAATCACATTTTTACCTTTGTTCTGATAGGAAAGTCTTATTGAGTCTGATAAACTTGAAGTGTATAAAATCATTTACAAAAACTGCATGAGGAAGGTGAGCTGAGAAAAGATATATCTCTTCTGACTTTCTTCTATAATGTCTGCTTTATCACAGTTCCAGGGAACAGCAGTATGGCCAGTATCAAAGCAGTGGGGTAACTGTGTTTGGATAAAATTGTGTTATGGAAAAATAAAGTGATAAATAGTTAGCTGGTAGACAACGCAGAAAGAATTGAGCCTTACAGAATATACCACCTAAGGAGTCTTTCTGCTGTGTCTTTTGCAACCGGACATGCCTTTCTCGTATTGGCCTTTTTAGCCACCAACGCGCTTGCAAGAAACGTGGGTAGAGCCCTTCCCAAATCTTCGTTCGCGAAGCCCAGCCATGAATGGTAAGACGTGTACCCACCAGGCTTCTTTCAAAATGCTGATGAAGGGAAAGAAGGTTTTGAGCTCTGATTCCAGTGACTGGAGAAGATGGGGCTTCCCAGCAAGGCAGTAGCAAATGCAAACAATAGCAAACATTGCACTTGTATAGAAACACAGTTTTGAATGCAGAATTGGCTGATCCAGGGAAAATAAAGTCAGGAAAGATTGTGAAAGTCCAAAACCTCTCTAAGTTTTTTAACTTCTTGTTATGGCTTATGTGTAATGTCACCAGATCCATGGTGCTCACTCACCATTCAAATCTGTAATTGTTTTAGACATTAATATATAAATTAATATAAATATAATAATAAATATAAATATAATAATTAATATAAATTCAACCAGTGAGCAAATATAAACCATACTCAGGTGGCCATTCATAGATCTCAAGTAGTCAAGGGTCATCCTTGACTACTATCCATTCCTAAAATACATATAAAATATATGTATTTCACAGAATAATGAGAAAAATCTATACAAAATTCTGATCTACTTGAAAACAATTTGCTTTAAACAGGTCAAACAGAATTGAAAAATTGTTTCCGGCAAATAAGCTCTAAATGTGAAGGGAAAGTAGTTCTATTCAAGCTTTTTGAAGAGAATGAATGAGAGAATGAATGTGAAAAAGCACATGGAGTGCAATTTAAAGAAGCAAGCAAGCGAATCATGACCAGAGAATGTCTATAAAACCTTGGCAGTTGACCTTCACTGGGTGAGGATGGTAAGTGGGTCTGGAGAATCAGCATTTCATCAAGTGGTTGAGTATATTTTTACCCTTTTCAAAAAATGAACCAGCTCATCAGGTAAAAACTGATCATGCAAGGTTTGTCCATTTGCCTGCTCTCAGTGAGCATGAAAAAAAAAATCATTTTAAATGAACCTGTGGTCTCTGCTGACTTTTGTTAATTCCAATATATTTCTGTTAACTGCTAAGGGGAAGAAAATCAGAAATAAAATGCTCCAAGCCTTTATTAGTTTTTCTTTTCTCAAGAATCCTGCACCTCTCATTACCTTATCCTTTTGCTATGCCAGGTTTCTCTTATGAAATTCCCCAATTTCGGCCAATTGACTCAAGGCTCCCCTAATACACTCTTACAATTGTAAGCACTCAGGGGTTCCACTAAAAGGGTGGCTGGATGCAGCTTCAGGACTAATTGTATCCTATGAGTTATAGAATTATGCACCAACAGCTAAAAGGACACAATTACAAGGTGAACTATTGTGATACACACTGTGTAATGTCATACAATCAAATGCAATGTTTAGTAAACATGAACCTCTTTGCCATTTTGTATTTATTTATACAGGTTTAAAATAAAAAAAAATAAAAATAAAGCACACATTTAAAAATATCCCTTTCTCCATTGTGTCTCTGCAGCATTATGCAACTTCCCGAGGAGGCTGACGGGTAGGCAATGACTCGGTCAGTGCCTGGGGAACCAGGCAATGACTAGCAAGGAATATGCAATTCTTGTTTGATTGAATTACACCTGCAAAAAGAGAGATACAACCTTCCAGAGAGTGTGGGAGAGAAAAGGAACAGCTTACTGGGGATTTGCTAGGAGCTGCCTAGGTGGGAACACCAAATTTCTGCAGAAGTAGGAGCCTTAACTGGGTCACCGCCTAAAGGACTGCATTTTTCCAGCAATGTGCCGGTAATAAAACACCAGAGGGTTTCTAATGTCAGGGATCTCCCCTCGGCCATAAAGCCAAGGAAAGAGCAAACAGGCCTTCCACTTATGGTTGGAGAATGGATAAATCTCTGGCATACCCTCAAAGCAGGGAGATGATGCACAGCTCTGCAGAGTCAGGCTCCTTCCAATTTGCCCAAGGAATCATGGGTTATTCCACCAAGTCTCCATAACATGCAAAGGCTCTGCTTTGCAGACCTCTGACAGGACTGTCCCCCTCTCCTCTGCGAGTGACAATGCCCATTTCTAGACATTTTGGTCTTTCTTGAAAGAAAGATTTTCCTGGCACCCTGCCCTCCTGCAATGCCACCCTCCTTCTCTCTCCTTGCTTGTTCTCATCCTCGTTTATCTCACACATACACACATAAAAGATTCCAATGCAAAAGGGTGATCTCAGTCTGTTTCCCTACAGCCTAAGCCAACACAACTTCCATTGGCAAAGGAAAGCAAACCATAATTCTGGCAAAATGATAATTTTTCTCCTTTCCTCAATACACCACAGGAAACAGAGAAAGATGATCTAATGACTTATGTCCAAAATACTGCTGAGGGAGCAAAAACCAAGCATGCTACTAATTTTTACAAAAGATGTATTGTGAGTTTAATGAAAGTACAATGGGTGGAGAGGCCATATCATTAGTTTTTCCAATGGTTACAGAATCACAGTGTTTTTTGTGGCAGCAGTTTTGGTCTGTGCTTTGAATACAAAGCAATTACAGTGTCAAATGGCACTATTTTGCAAAAGAGAAGTGACTATGAAATTTAATTGTGTTCAAATCCCAGAGCAATTGTGGTACGATAGGAATTATCATGTCAAATTTCAACTCCATCTCTACATCTGCACTGTATGTGTGTGTATGCTCACATTTTGTGCACTCACAGGTACCCTTAGCAGACATATCCCACGTGGGCTGTTCAGGGCCAGCTCTATTCAATGTTTTCACTACTACCAGCATGGATAGTGGACGGGAGGGTATATTAATAAAGCATTGTCTGCTTAAGTTTGGAAGGGCTGCAGAATTTTGAAGCCTGACAACAGAGTCAAAAGGTATTCGGACCCTTGAAAGAATGATGTGAAATCAACTGTAAGAAATTCAAAAAAGACAAGTCCACAAGGGAAAGAGAAATCAGTAGTGCAAACATAAAATATGGAAAAACTGATTAAACAGCATTTTTGCAGAAGAGTATCAGAGGTTGTACTTGGTCACTCCTTCACAGTGAATAAAAAGAATGGCAAAGCTACAAAGCCAACACATCTAATGCTTACCCAGTTTATTAAAAGAATCACATACAGAAGACATGGAAGACATTTTTTTTTCTGTTCTCCTTGGAGGTGATGAATCTTCAACTGAACACTGTGGGCATGACCCTTGGAAAGAGTACGGAATTGAATGAGAATGAGGAGTCAGGAAAATGCACTTTCTGCAGGAAAGCCTACTTAGTTTAGGAGAGATGAATTTGAGAAGAACCACAGTAATACTTTTCTCTATGAAAAGGATATATAAGAAGAACAGGTATAAAATGTTTCTTTTGTCCCCTGAAGGTGGGACAAGACAAAATCAGCTTAATTTACAGCAAATATAATTCAATTTGAATATCCTAATTCCAAGAATAGGCATGCACTGGGAATATGCTACCTAGGCTGGCTGTGGAACCATCTTTAGCAGGGTTTAAAGAACAGGTTACACAAAAAAATTGCTTGAAACAACCTAGATATTGATTCAGCCCTTTTTCTACAAGAATCCAATGTTTTCCAACTTGAGTATGATATAGCAGTTTAAGTTGCCACAAGCTAATGTCCTTTTAAATTGGCTCAGATTGTATATTCAGAAACAGAGGCACCTAGAATTGCTTGTTGTGTTATTTAATGTAAAAGTTGGATTTTTGGCCTGTAGAGGCTGGGATGTGTTCAAAAAAACTGGGAGATTTATGTATCTGTAGCTAATACTTTTAAGTATGGTAATTTAAAAATTTGTAGCAATTCAGCCACAAGTAAGTGGAGAAAATGTGATGTCTTCTACTGTTTTCTGATGCACTTTAATATATAGCTGTGAAATTCAAGCTCTTTGGCTCACAGAAAATCTCTACCATAGAACATTCAGTAAGGAGGGTCCATGAAGTACAGAATAACAGCAGAAGAAAGAGACAAATTAATTTGCTGGATAGACAATTATTGGAAGCTTAGGAGACAAGAAGTACCAGATTAAATACTTTCTCCATTTCTTTCTTGCAAATCAGTCTTTCAGTGTTCAATGAGTTCCTGTCGGCCTATGCAAATAATTCACAATGAATAATTTATCTGATATTTTTTCTGTTTGTGGGATATCTAAAAGTAAATTGGTTTCCTCTCACATACTCATTATTCAAAATTATAATAGCACAGCCTTAGGTGAGTGTGTTTTCGCTGCAGTTGCTTTGCTCCACAATTCAGTTTTCATATCCCTACATGCAGCAAGTGTCCCACTGAATTCCTTTTATCCTTGGGGCAAAGATTCCTTCAAGCTGAATTAAGGTCCCACTTTCAACAAGCTCTGCAGGATCCCTCTCTCCACTGTTGCCATGGAAGGGGCTAACCTCCTGATTTGAGCATCTGAATCCGATATGGGCATCTGGATCAGGCTGGCCAGTGGGAATTACTGCCAGAGCTTAACTAAGGACCCTCTCAAGTTCCCACTTTCCAAATTAACTGGTTGAAGTGAAGCAAGATCAACCAGGGAAACAGAAGAAGCACTCCTCCAGGCATCCCATTTCTGCCACTAATGTCCCCTTTATCTTCCATTGGCTGAGCTATTCTTAGTCAACATTGTCATAGAATCATGGAATCATTTAGGTTGGAAAATACCTTTAAGACCATTAAATCCAACTGTGTATTATGTATATGCTTACACTTGGCTTGTACACAAGTGATAGGAAAAGGATTATGACCTTAGTTTCAAATCTTGTTTTGACAGTTCCTACCTGAAGGACATTACCACCATACTGGAAGTCTCCCCCATTTCAGGTACACTACATGAATCAACAGGAGGAACTCTCCTTCTGCTCCTTGGAGCCAAGAATTAAATGCTTGTGTGGAGAATTTTCAGTTCATCTCTGTCTTGAAGTTTAGGAGTGCCAGACAGACCAGCTAATACAACAGACATTGTTTCTGTCATGTAACACACTGTGCTGGTTTAAAAGTTAACCAGCAAGGGAAAATGAACTCAATTCAAAAGAGAGATTTATAAGTCAGAATAACAATTTATTAAAATAATGCAATAAGTACAATTATACAGACAGACAATTGGTTTTAACCCACAAAACCCAAAAGTACAACCCAGCACCCTGGGGTATGAACAAAAGTGGTGTACCTTGGCCCACCCCCAAGTCCAAAGCAAAGGGAGAGGGGAAAAAAAAACCTGCTGGTGGGAGAGCTGCTGCAGTCTGGTCAGAAGTGGTGATTGCAGTCCAGTTGAGGGTGGTGGTCTCAGCCTGGTTGGGAGCAGCGGTGGTCTGCTGTCTTCCTCTGGGTCCCACGAGAGAGAGCCCCAAGGCTCTGAAACTCCCAGTTATATACTCTCCAGTTCAGGCGGGAGTGCTCAGTCCCTCCCTCAGAGTAGGGAATTCCATAAAAGGGCATGTGGATGCTCAGTCCCTCTTATCAGAGCGGGGAATTCCATATAAGGATATCAGAGCGGGGAATTCCATAAAAGGGTACAGGAACATCTTCCCACCTTGCAGGCCTCTACTGACAGCAGTTCTTGGGAAATGGCATGGAGGCTATAGAATACACAGCCTTGGGCTACACCCATCCAGGGATGAATTGGTCCCAGCCGTTCTAACCAGGACACACACTGAGAATGCCAAATAATGACAGAGAACTGGCAAGGTCCTTCAGCAAGGAAAGCTTGAACAGGACTACAGTTGTTTTTCCAGTCAAATCTTTTGATAATCACATTATACGGAGTCAATGGAGACAATTAAGGGCTTCAGTAATGGAACATGATGGAATATTTGTGTTGCTATCAGCACTTGATAGCAAGACACACTGTATTAGATGTTTAGCGTGTCCAGCTCCATCAAATGTCTTTTTTAACGTTTTCAGAAAGCAGAATGTAATATCCACCACAGCATTTGCCTTTGCAGAATCATCTACCTCAGACTTCCTCTTTCACCATTTCAAACTGCTAGAAAGAGTCATTCAAAGTTATCAAGAATATTTTTATTCACAAATGGAAAGGCTCATTTTCTTTACTGCTATAAAAAGCCAGCTTAAACTGCTGACTGCTTTTGGCTGGCCTATTAATGTAAAAGTGAGAGAGCTTGCATGGGGGAGACAAAAAGGGGCAAATGAAAGAACAGAAAGTATGCAGGGAGAGAAAAGAGATTAACATAAGAGGGGAAGAGTCAAAGAAATAAGTGGAATGGGGGAAAAAAGCAGAAAAATAAGGCAAAATAGAGTGATGCCCTCAGTAGAAAGGAAGAAACGGTGAAAAAAACCAAGAATATTGGGAAAATGCAAGGATGATACCAGATCTTAAAATAATTCTGAGAAAATAGATAGTGATGTCAAAATCCCAGTAATTGAATTTTTGCCTTGAAAAGCCAGTGACAGCTTTACTTAAATGTTTAGCCACATAGAATCAAACTCCACTTCTCTGACAGCATGTGTCTCTCAATGAAGTCAACAAGAATCAATAGCAACAGCAGCATTCAAATCCATGCTGTTTTCATCGCAGAAAAGGTAAGAACAATACTCTTTCCACACCTGCACCATTTTTCCATTATTTTGTAGCTTCTAACACACTTTCTGATATATGTCTATCCCAAAACCACTGTTGTTAGCTTTCCTCTATTGATGGCATCCAGCTAAAGAGAAGCCAGAGAGAGAGAGCTCACATATTGAGAGCTCACTGTTCTTAATAAATAATCATTAAAGGATAGATTTGCAGCACCACAGCATTGTCCAACACTCAGTCTGTATGTCTTGAGTCAGCTGCTCTGTACTATCTCCCTATTCTTGCATAATTGAATACTACATCTTACCTTTCTTTTTTTACTGTGTGGGGACTGCTCTTATCTGAAAAATATTGTAAACTCATTCAAATTTCATGAATCCGCATCAGGCCTAATGCAAACTAGTGGTACAGGAAAACCAAATAAATGAGTAAAACAACACATCTCCACTACCCATCAATAGGGTTTTTCTGCTGTTTCTTTTAATTGCAACCCAGACCTGCCTAGCCTTTCCCACCTTCTTTGCAAAGGATGCTAAAAAATTTATGAGCAGCCAAAACTCACTGTCATTTCATTATCTCAGACTTACAACACATCGCATAAAGTGAGTACTCAAATGCTTGAAATCATCACACTGAGACCACATTTCTTGGACCAATGATGTTTCCATCCATTCACCTGATGGCTCTGATGAGACAACCTGCAAACAGGGGCCAGACAAGGAAGTAATAATTCACATAAGAGTTAGAGAAACGCTTCACAATTGGCACCAGTTCAAAGATTTTTTGGCAGTTTAGACAAAACCTGACTATCGTCATCACAAGAGCAAATGAGTGAGTAGGTTTCCTTTCAGACAGTGGTGAAACTCAGGTGATCATGGTGGTGGTGGAGGGCTATGGGTAAGCACAGGGGGACACAGGGAGGGGCGGGAAGCCAATGATGTCTGTGGCAATCTGGACGGGGCAGCAGATGGCCAGAGAGTTTCTGGAGTTTGTGGGGGTGCCTGTTTCCTACCTTTCCATTGACCTCACAGGTGCAGATGCACAATCTCCAGCTTATTTTATCTCTCTAGTGGGGCTCTGGTCTATAACAGGGACACATCACAGCATCAGCCCCCCAACCCTGCTCCCTCAAGGACCCCAATCCATGCCTTCCAGTGGAGGTGGTCAGGCTGCCAGGTTGTCCTTGCACTGTCCCACTGCAATGGCACAGCTACCAGAGGGGAGCCCCCCTTCTTCCCAGATATATAGTTTCCACCACATCAGCCCAGGTGCTGCACATTGAGGAGGGGACAAGCAGGGGCACTGCAGGCTGCCCAGTGGCTCTGCCTGTCTGCTGGCACACAAGGAGGTCAGCACATTGTCCCCGTGCATTAGAAACACTAATGTTGGAAAGCACATCCTAATATATAGTGGGCTTGGGTCTTCAAGACAATCTTGTCTGTGCAAAAGCCTAATGATTCTTCATTTTTACATCAGTGTAGATACCAGAGCCATGATAATCTGTAGGGAGCCATCAGGCTTGCAGGCTTCTCTATATGTCTCATTTGGGATGAGAAGACAGATAATATACAGTCATGTTTATTAGCCAGAAGGAGTGACTTATATTTTCATGCACTGTGTGCTTTGTACACCTAAACAACAGAACAAATTCAGATAAATTCCCGAGTGGCATATATAGTCAAAAATATCTATATCTAGGCCCTAAAACAGAGAGACGATTTGTCTCCCTTTTAGAAGTCAAAGTGTCCAAGCACATAATATTGAAGGAAACAAAACTTACTTTTTCCCTCTGCAAGTCTTTTAACAAAAGAATATGTCACAATGATGTACAGCAGGTAGAAAACAAATTTGATAAAATAAAAATATTTAATAAGTATTATTTTTAAGGACAGTGTCCCATAATATTTTTGGTTATGATGCAAAAGCATATCTTTGATTTGCATGATATGAGCCTTTCCAGAAATACTCTATTAGTTGTAAAATGTCACACTGTAAAGCAGAATCATCCATCGGAATGCAGAACAAGCAGGTTTCTTAGAGATAGACAGAGTTCACCAAAGCTAAGAGGTCAGGTGAAAAGAAAAAGAGAAAATTTCTGCATTTTTCAGTCACCAGGCTTGTGAGAAAAAACCTTTCTGAATTCTTCCCATTTATGTGCCCATGATGTACCTGCACAGCCCAAGGTTTCTTGTACACAGAAAGCAGGATGCATTAATCATGAGGAACAGAGGGCCTGGAGCTGCACTGTGCCACTCCACTTGAAAAGCCTCTAAAATATGCTTGTGCCAGATCTGCCCGGGCTGAAAATTGTGTAGTGTTCACAATGGTGTATCTGAAAAGAGTAAAATTAGATGTATACTCTCAGAAAATTTGCTGCACATCTACTCCCAATTTCTTTCCATTTCTGCCCTACCATAGGGTTGTAATTTCCATCTCTGTCTTAAGCATGCTCCTTCTGCATCTTTCATCAGAGCTACACAGATCCTGCCTGCCTTTCTCATGCAAGCTCACCTCAATGAAATCACTGAAGTAAATAAGGCGAGCAAGATTTTCCCATTACCTCGTGGGGAATTCATCTGCTGAGGCTTCATTTTCTGTAATGCATGGCTTTTGTTCCTGGCCTCCTCCACACAGTTACGCACCTAGGCACAATGATAACCTGACTTTCTCTCCATGTACACCTGCCAGATGGTGGTGTGTATCAGCTCTGATGGTAAGCACTGAGCAATACAGCCTGCTTGTTGTAACACTGGAGCAAGAACAGCCTCAGCCACGTTCCCAAGCATTTACTCTTTGTCTGGAGTTCCTCGGATATTGCAGTGCCAGCCATACATCACAACTTTAAGAGCTGAGGTGACAATTCAAAATATGAAAATCATTGCAAAGTAAATGAAGCAAATGATCGTTTTTGACAAATACACATGAGTGTGGCACTCAGAAATCTGGCTTGAATGTCTCTAAATAATTAAATTTATCTACCTCAGTAACTGCATTTGAATTGCAAATTAATTCTCCAACTCAGCCCTGCCACGTATGTATCTACTGGTACCTGGGCTCTCACTGACTGCTAGCCCTGAGGTGCACGAACCCTTTGGGCAAGTGCATTTCAGTGCAGAGAGCACACAAGGGTGAGGACAACTGGCTTTGCTGCACAATGTTTTATCAGTCACCCTCCTTGAGCTTTCTTTTGGTGCTTTTAACTCAGCACTGCACGGTGCAGGACACCCACAGCCCAGGAACAGCTGGCAGTGCCAAGCACAGAGCTCCTGAGGCAGGGATGCTCTTGCAAACCTGGCTTAGCTCCATCATGTGTGTTGTGCTATCCTCTAACTGCATAGTCATAAACTATCCTCTCTGCCACGCTCTTGTCCTTCCTCTTTTTACAGAGAATAGACGGGGCATAACTGCTCACCTGATATTCCTCACTGGGGGAATGATGAAATACTTTGTTAATTGCTTAACGTCTTTGTTTGGTACTCCACCAACGTTACTCAAATTCCATCGTAGAGAGAGAGTTATTCGTCTCCCTAGCACTCCTCAGCATATGAGCAATGACTTTGTTCTCCCAGATGTCCTGTGAGATGAAGAGACTTCCTTACATCCATTTCACAAATAGATGCTTGAGGCACATATTAATGTCAACAGGGCTAACTCACTTGAAACGCTTACAGTTTGACTTTCTTAGAGAACCAGCCATTTTATTGCACTATATTTCTCCAAAGCAAAGCAGAGTTTCCTGGTCTCCATTGGAAACTCCAAGCATTCTTCATTTCATTTCAACAAGTCAGACTGAAGGGGTCAGATAAGAAATCCAGAAATTGAAGAACACACAGGCATCACCTGTGAGAAATGTCTGTGAAGTGAGGTGATTTAAATCCCCATGGAATTTGAGCTCATCACAAAGAAAATCAAGTTCTCCAGGGCAGTATTTAACAGCCCATCCCAGGAGAATTCCTCTTGTTCCATCTTATTCACTGCACACATTCCCAGTTCCCACAGCAAATAATGCAGAGGTTCTAGAGGCAACAACCTGTTTCTCTCCATAGCTGTGATACCATTCCCCAGCCTATGTATCCTGAACTATTTGCAAGTCCATGGAAAACCCTGTGTAACCCAAGACTGCACTTGTTACCATTCAGAATAGTAAAATCATGTGTGCACAGGCAACTTGAAATCTGATTTTTTTTCTTGTCACACTACTCCCTCTGGCGCTGTAAGAAACCCTTAGGACAAGTGAAGGAGGGGCTAGCATGTTCCCAGGTTTCATGCTTGCAGCATCAAAGTGCCCATGGGGCAGAAATAATCCCCTGGTTAGGGAAACGGCCTCTGGTTTCTTAGCAAAAGGAGATACACTCCACAATGGCAGTAAGTGAACCCTGGCACCCTGACCTATTCTATTCCTCAGGCCAGATTCAACCCTCTGGGCAGCTTGTGACTCCTGATGCCTCCAGTTCAGTCCTGCCTGAGCCCTGTCTTCAGCCTGCAGGGTTCAGTCCTGCCTCCTGCTCCTGCCTCCTCAACCCTATTCTTCCCTTACCCATTCCCATGTCTCTCTTCACCACAGACACGGACACAGTGAGCATGCGCGGCCCCCAACACAAAATGTAATAAGACAGCAGAAATCTCAGTCTTTCAGGGATATTTTCACAGGGAAAGTAAGGGACAGATCCTGACGCCAACCCAGGTCCTCATCTAGCTTTCCAGCTTTCCAGCCCTGCCCTAAACCTCTACCTGTACTAAAGTGTTGGAGCTTTTTCACTTGAGAAAGGCTGTCATCTCTTTCTTATGAACAGCCAAATTGTTTCAGAGAGCAGAAATTGTGCATGTTTTGGCAGTGAAAGTTTTAAATTTAAACTCTTAAATTTGGCAAAGTTACGAAACATAGAACAACAATTATATAAATATTGCTGTATCCTAGAGTGAGGCTTGATTATCTGGCTTCGTTATTTAAGGAAACACAAAGAATATGAATGTGGGCTCTGGATAACCAGACAACCTCAGCTAACAAAACAGTAACTAAATGACTACAGTGCAATTTTCTCTGCCAGGTGGCCAGGTCTCTGCTAGTCAAAGATTGAGGGGTGAATTCTCTCTCTTGTGTCCTTTCTCTGTATCTGAAAGTAAAACCCAAAGCTTTTTAGCAGCACTTCCAATTTATCCTTTCCACTAACAGGCGGCATCCCCTCCAAAATCTTTTCATCTCTCTCTACAATACGAAATTACACAGTCCTAATCCCAGCTGAATCAGATGATTATGCCTGTCTGTGCTGTGGAGGCACTTGCAGACAGCTTCACTCAACACGAGCAGCATCTGCCCTGCAAATATCATACCTGCTATCCACACCTAAAAGTGGTTATGGCTGACTGACAAGCATTACTTTTGTAACATTAGCCAAGCTGTACGCTATTTATTTATATAATCTTCTTTATAGGTATATATTTATTTAGTTACTAATAATAAATAATGTATTAGAATAATATAATGTAATGATAAATTATATAGTTGTTTTGTTTATTTATTTTTTTATATAATCAGTTTATAATCTGTTAGCCTAACTACACCTCTAGGTGTAGATGGACGTATGGGACAACTATAGGCTATCTGGTATCATCTGCCATAGTTAATGGCTACAGATATCACAGGTAGCCTTGGGAAGGGGGGGAGGTTCATATGAGCATGGTCCATGTATTTTTAGAAGGAGTTTCCTCTACTCTATCAAATGAAGAAAGGATGTTATAGTGATTTCAAGTGACACCCTTACTGCAGCTAGATATAAAATGCTGGGCCATACTGCCACTTTTCAAACACAGACAGACCCAGCTTTCTGCAGAACATCCAGCTTGCCATTTAGGCCCAAGCCTGAGGTCTGGGGCCAGCAGCCAGCCTGGTGAAGCTCCCAGCCTGCCTCACTGCTGTGATGGCCAAACTCATTAACAGCCACCCAGCTTAAGATGAGATGGTGCTCTGGCTGGATCCCATGCACCTGTAGCTTCAGGTTGCTTCCAGTAGGACAAGGGAAGCTTTGGAAAACGGTTCAGGTTTTGCAGATATTCATCTGCAAAATAACATACAAGAAGTTAAGGGGCTGCTGTCTCAGCAGGGAGCTCCCTCTTACTCAGCTGGAGGCCACAACCATCACTGAAACAGCTCAAACTTGTTAAAAAACTACAGGCTCTTTCAAATGCCAGTGCCGGTTCCCTGGGTTCATTCATGCTGGCAGTTAGTTTCCCAGTACCACAAGCACAGTATTTAAGATGTAATTTCAAACTCCCTGCGTGTCGCCAGCAAAACTGATCCAGCAGGAGCTTGAAGACTTCGCCATCCAGCCAAGACCCACAGTTCTGGGCTGGCAGTCTCAGAAAAATAAATGTGGGGTCTGGAGCCTGCTCCTGGATTCAGGGCAAACTTGCAGTATATATTTCCCTGAATGATTAATGGAGCACTCACAGAGCTAATCAATAACAGGAATAATGACACCTCGTCTGTGCTTACTGTATGGAACAAATACATGCCCCTGAAGGCTGGCCAGCCCTGGCTCTGCCGCTTTCTGAGGGTGGCAGGGAGGAGGACTTTGTCACAATTACGGTAGCAGAGACCAGGACGAGCCGTGGCTGTGAGAGGGTGTCCCATGTACCCTGGCTGGGCACATGAGGTTTTGGTGCAGGCAACCTCTCCCAGTTCTGACCACAGCAGAGGGTCAAGAGCTGGTGTCTGGAGCTGCTGGTGCTCTCCTGAGATTCACGACTGCCCGTTAGGCTCAGGGAAACTTCCCGACAGCCCTGCACTTGCAGAAGTCACTGGGGATTGGAACTAGGTTACCTCTAACGTCCTTCCCAGCCCAAGCCTTTCCATGATTCTATGAAATCTGTGAAATATCCTTCAGGATATTTTAAATAGAAAGTATACGTCTTCTTTTACACTCTGATTTCTGAGTCTTTGGAGTGCCCTTGTCCAGGCTGGTCTCTTTAACTATGAAAGCCTCCTCATAATGCAATATAGTGACACAAGTTCAGATAGGGGACCTCCAAGGAAAACTCTGAAAGCTGCAACTCCAACAGTAAAACTCCCAGAGCCAGGAGCACTGCAAAGGCATCACATCCAGACCCTCACCACAGTGCTTACCAAGGGCCTCTCTGGCTGTCAGGCCCTTTGCTTTTCTTCCATTTCCACTCCACTATCTCTCATCAAAGTGACAGGTGTGAGACCATGGATCTCAATTAATGTCTGTTAACTGCTTGGATGGACTTTGACAGAATATGAAATGTTATTATTAAATGCCTGAAAATAGCTAAAGAGAGGATGAAGTGTACATATATACACACATGTATATATAGGTATGTAGGTATGTATGCATAATTTTTCTCAAGAAGCCAATGAAAAATTATTGGCCTTTATCTCCTTCTGGGATAGTTAGTTTATGATTAGGTACAGCCTTGACGATTATTCCACTGCTTGTTATATGAGACACTAGAGTGTCTCATATGTAAGCAATACCCTTCCAGAAATAATTATCCTCATATATATAAAGTTATATATGAGCTTCTTTGTTTAGGCATCCTGCAGGTTAATAAAATCAAGAGCCAGATGCCTTGAGATGAATTAGCTATTTCCTGTCAATAAAATATTATGCAGCACACTTAATTTATAGGAAACACTGATGTCATTAAATGCTTTGGGCTGCCTGTGCTGCTCATCCCCACGGAAGCACTTGTTATTGCAGCCCTATTACCACACAGCATTAGTGCGTAAGTATAGAAGAGTTTATCCAAATAAGAGTCATGAGCAATATAAGATGGTTCTGCACTGAAAAGATCCATCCGACTTTGAATTTGCTTAGTCACCCTCCAATTCATTTTTCATCTACAGGATTCACTATATTCACTCATAAAACCAGGATGTTTTTACAAATGTTTGAATAATGACAGTGCTCTGCAGCTGTTTGGCACTCCTGAAATGGCATTCGTGATGGTGAAGATCCCTCTGACAAGACTAGATGCTCACAGAATCATAGAATCCTTTGGGTTGGAAAAGACTTGTAAGATCATTGAATCCTCATGTGAGCCACATCGTTAATAGACAACTTGAGAGAAGAAAAATTCTCAAAAAATAAAAAAAAAGACTTTGAAAAACCCTCCTATCATCCTATATTTTTCTTGTATATTTATAAATCATCTAAGGGTTCTTTTCCTCTCTGGACCTTGGTTAAAACACTTTTGTGCTCCTGCCTAGTTTGAAAGAAATCAGTGATATTCATTTGCAACTAGCACAGTTAATTTTGGAAGACCTGTTGCTATGCCGTAGTTAAACTGCATTATGTTTTATTGTGTTGTTTAACATGCGAAACATGTGGTATCACCCTCAAACGTTTACCACATACTCTCTTTTTAAAACCTGACATTTGTGAGGTTTTTCAACAAAAAGAGTAATTTAGGCTCTAAGTGCTAAGTAATTAAAAATTACTCCCAAAAAGCCTCTGTTTTGAGTTCTGTGCTTTATTTAAGACCTTCTACATTGACAAGGTCAAAACAGAGAAAGTGAAAACATGCAAAAAATGAACATTTTGTGGCTTCTCAGTGGCTCTGAGTTTATTTTACTCTCAAAATTCAGACTTTCAGCAGTCAACCATTAAACAAAATTTCTGACAGTTTCTCCCATTCTTCAATGCTATATGAAAGGCCTTCTTAACCAGGTCATGAGAGAAGTATGATGGGACCTGTTCACACAGGACTCTTTCTGAGGCTCCCAGCCTGCAAAGCCAAGGTCATGGATATAACCTCTCCTGGGCTTTTTTCTTTAATATAAAAAAACCATGGGGGGGGGTGGGGAGGGGGCATTCACTAACCATTTGTTGAAGACAAGGTGAAAGTCCTGAACTGGCTAATAACTGATTTGATAGAAACAAAGAAATCTGTTTTTTAATCAAAGCTTACAACTCCCATGGAGTGCCCAGCCCACTCCCATATCCCTTCAATTTATAGTAGACTGTCCATGCCTTGAAAAAGCTGGGTTTTTGCACTCCCCTCCTGAAATAATTTAACAACAAAACCAACCAGTAAAAACAAACCAAAAAAATCCTCTTTTTTTAAACAATTGTGACCTTTTCTCAAGAAAATGACAATTTTGATAGAAGTTTATTGTTTTTCCCAGACTTCCTGTGACCAGGAAGGAAAAGGTCAAGTTCCCATTAGAGTGTTTTTCATCTGAGCAATTTTGAGAGGACAGAAAGCTCAACATGCTGAATGTGAAGCCCCAGAGGTGACCACATCAACCTGAGCACTGGCTGCCATCAGTGATCCAGCCCCCTCCCTCTGGCCCTGGTGTCCAGAGCCACCACCCCCCAACTGCTTCCCTTCCCGCCACAATGCAGAGCAAACCCACCAAAAACAACCTTGCTTGTGTCACCCTGCCAGAAGCCTCAATGAGCAGGAGAGTGCAGAGCTTTCTTAGAGAGCCTCTAACAAGGCAAAAGACCCTTTTTTTTAACACAAAACAGAAAGTTCTGCTATGAGCTATGTGGCTCTATGAGGGAAATTGGATGTTGGGCAACAAAAAATCCCAAATCTTTTCCATCTATCTGAGTAAGTGACAGTTGTGATTAGATGCACTCACTTGGGAAATGTGGCAAGGACCTGCTACCACAATCCTTCCAAAAATACTGGTGGTCCCAGCAGGG
This sequence comes from Neopelma chrysocephalum, assembly GCF_003984885.1. Lineage (NCBI taxonomy): Eukaryota > Metazoa > Chordata > Aves > Passeriformes > Pipridae > Neopelma > Neopelma chrysocephalum. The sequence goes on from NW_020897737.1 coordinate 5,032,822, forward strand.
ACCCCTCAGGCACTCCAGTTGACCCCACCCTTCTCCTAGTTCTGTTGTGTGTGCCTCTTTTACCCCTTCCCAAATTGGGAGGCCCCACTCATCTCCGTACTCCAACACAGAGATTTCCTGCCCTTTGCAATGGAAACAGCAACAGCAGGAAGCTTCACGGCTCACTGCCCTCAGCCCCTGCAGCCTGGAGCACGAGGAAGAAAAGCAGGGATGAAGAACATAGAGACTTCGGTGGAGCAGGGGAATGTGGATATTAAATTGCAGCAGAATATGGATTAGAAGCAGTTGAACCTGGTTTGCACACAAACTCTTCGACATCTATTGCCTCTACAAAGCTACATTTGGCCAATCTGCTTGTAGCTTCCGGTAAAGTTTATTTATAGGCCACCCTTTCATTTTTGTTCATGCACAATTAGAAAGTGCAGAAAGCTAAATTATTTGTAGCAAATGGAATTTGAACTGAAAGGGAAAATGCCTCCTTATATCCCATGGAAAATGAGTTTCTGGTGTCTACTGCAGGAATCTTCTATTCAGCACCTCTAGATTGTGTGTGAGTTGCAAACTGATGTGCTTTGGCTGATAGGGGAACCCTTTCTACTCTTTTACATCTGTCTTTTCGGGTTCTTAGAGGAAGGAAAAAGCTTACCAGTGAATTTTACAAAATAACTGGAATTTGTGTATGTGAATGTCCTCACTAGAACCTACTCACACCAGCCAAATCTCAGTATAAAGAATACTTATTCAACCCAACAGGTTCATTTCAAAAGCCCAGTATACAAGAACAAATGGAAAAAATCTGGGTATTTACTGCATGTTTTCACAGTGTTCAACTCACAACTTTCCATTTTAAGGAAAATTATAATAGGGTTTTAATTCGGCAGCATCTCCAGAAAAAGATTTATACTTCATACTTCCATATTTATCATGTCGATGGGTAGAAACAAATGAGCATTGTCACATTCTGACATTCTGACACTGAATAAAATGTCATGAAAGCCAAATGACACACTTAGAATTTACAATTTTTTATTCCAGGAGAGAGTGAAAGTGTTAAATATATTTAAAGGGGAAAAAAAAGTAAAAAAATCAAAGCAATGAAATAGAGGTTCTTCCTTGCTTTATTAGCTCTAGAATTCCAACCTCTTCTTTTTAACAGCCAAGGAGACAAAGACCTGTCACCCAGTATCTTCACAAATTACAGCCCAATCTGTAAATACAAACCGAGCACTTGATATGATCTTGAGGCATTTCTATTTTCTATTTAATACTGTTTCATGCATTCATGTGCTAATAAAGGTTAAACTAGGTGATCCTTCAAGCTACCCTCTACACTTTATCTGCCAGAGCTATAAAAGCCAAAGAAAATTGGTGCATTTATATTGTGAAAAGAGAAAGACTCCAAGCATTGTAATGAAGTAGGGTGTTTCTTCTCATGTATCATTTCAGCAGCAGTTGTTTACAACAAAAACATTTAGTCAGAACTGGATTTTTATGAGAAATCCTCATGTGTTACTAATCTTCTGCTGACATTAGACTGATTCTCCTGGATCTTTCATTTGCTTCTGGTGAATCACCCTGCTCATAAAGCAAATTGCCTTGTCCTGACTTTGATTTCCACGTTGATTTTCAGTGTGGCTTCAGGTGTATGCAGCAGTTTGCCCCTGAGAAAATTCAGCATAGTCATGCTAGCGCAGTCTTCATCCTAAATTAACATACACCATTGTACAATGAAAAAAATAAAAAAATGGAGTGATCAATTCTAAACACTTCCAGTATAGAACAGCCTTTTTACCTCAGGCTCCAAAAACAGAACCAGATGTGAAATTAAGTACAAAATGGCACACATAACCACAGATGAGAAGCAGACAGCAGTATCTATCAAAATATCTGCTTATCCCCCTTGACTTCCCAGTCTTGCCTTCAGCCTTCCTAAAGTATCGATTTCTCCTCCTCCATACTGTGGATACGCTAGTCCCCTTTTGACTTTCTCAGTAGTCTGAAATACATACCCAAAAAACTCTCTGGGGAGTCCCACAAGGGACCTGTGTGTAAAAAAAGTAGCTGACTGAAGTGACCTTTCTATATCTCCTCATCCTTTGAAAGAGAAGAGCAAGGTCCTGAACCAAAATGGTTGGTTTGGCTGAGAACTTTCAGATTTAGATCACAAAATGAGGAAGAGGTTTAATGAAAACCTTTCTAATGCATAGAAAAAATCTCAGATTGTCCTATGAATAAAGCCAAAGAAAAACATGGATGGAGAAGCTGGGTTTAGCAGAAGTGTTTCCACTGTTTCCAAATAGCTGAGATAAACATGAATTAGCAAATCTTGATGCGTCCACTCATCAGGGAAGAGAAAGAATTTTCATTACAGAGTAAATGGTATTCTCCTTTGCGCAGAGTTGATAAACAACAATCTACAGGGAAGGAAGAAAAAGCAAGAATGTCCATTGCAAAGGAATTACAATAAAAACCTCATGTGTTACTGTAATATTTCATGATCACACAGGATGAGCCAACACCAATTAAAGGACAAATTCTGCTCTGAGAGTACAAGCTCATCTCCCATTTACAGCAGCAATGATAGAAAAGGCAAATTTTGGCCATGACCTCGTCTTTTATTAACATCCTAGATGCCAGAAGGCAGATTTACAAAGGCGTTTTTTGAGCTCAAATTGCATATGAGCCCATTGACACACATACAGGGATTTGCAGAAAACCCTCACAGGATGCCTGAAGTGGCTTTTTAAATTTTTAATCACAAACAAATGAGTCATGTTAGAAAGAGTACACAGAAAGAGAACTACTACCATCACCACCAGCACTGATTGTTTAAAAAAAATTAAATTAAGCTTGCCAATTCTAGGCACTTGAAGTTTCTTCTCCCTGTCATTTGTATGCACACACACAGTCTGACAAAGCACCCCCAAAATTAAAACATTGATTAAAAAAAAAAAACACACAGTGCAAATTTATAGAAAAACCCACTATGGCACAGTAAAATTCTTTCATTATTTTTCCATCTTTTCAATTTAGTCTGATAAATGTACACATTTCTCTCAATAAGTTTTTTATAATCAAGCCAAATCTGAATTTTTCCTACATAACTCTCCGGAACTACTTCCTTCCTTTTCCAAAGGCATACACTGGCCTAAGTTGCTTTTTGCATTTGAATTGGAGCAACTAAAATTGGAATTGAGCAAAACATTTAGTTTTCTTAAATCAGCAAATTCTTAGCACTTTCCAGATATGCTTCAATTATTTTGGGGAAAAACGTGAGCTAGCCTTACTAACTCAGATCAGGTCTAGTAATTTCCCTGCATGGCAAGCTAATCAGTGCTTCTTTAGTCTAGAAAACAGCTCATCTTTTAAAATATTCAGTTATGTTCTTTGAATCATGTGTTTTGTTGCATCACATTGCATTTTGCTGGATTTCTTCTGCTGAAATATCTTCCTTGAATATTTTTTTTACCAAAGTTGGTAAAATGTAGATTATCTAAGCATCTACAGTTGTCTGCATCATCCTTCGTTATTTACTGCTGTTTACAGATCTTGAGATTCTGCACTTGATAGCAGTGCCATCGTTCAAGCCACTTACAGAAAAATAAACACTGCGGCTACAGCAAGATCTTGAATTCATGTGCTACAGGGTTTCTGCATTTCAGTTATTGTTCTTTGTTTTCAGGTGTTCCCTACAGTCCTCAACAGCAAACTGATCCCTCCTAGGTATCGGGTGATATGTAATAAAAACTGAAAGGGAAGATGAGAATAATAACTTGTTGACTGGTCTTTTTTCCCCAGTTGTCATTTATGCCCTCCCCCATGCCTTCCTTTCCATTTCCAAGTTAAACATTTTAATTTTGACCAAGCTCGTGCTGAAATTCAGCACAAAGTTATTTAAAATATTTAGGGTCCAACCTGACTGCTATTCAAGTAGATGGAAAGAAAGATGGATGTTATTTCTCTGTTTCAGAATAGAAAATGTTCCTGTATTTTTGCTAAGACAGAGGCCAGTGGAGTATGTCAAGCCACCACATTCAGTCATGTCAGAAGTATTCCCCACGCGTGCCTTAACAATGTGGCATGCAGATGAAAACAAAAGCCTTCTTCCCAAGCAGCAGCACCATGCCAGTCCCATCCCATGCTCCTCCTCACTCCTTCCTGACCCAGGTCAATTGCTCAAAGTCTTGTCTACATTTTTTTCTATTTACTTTCCTTATATTGACTTCCCAGTGTATACAGGCCTGGCAATGAAGCTGGCCAAGTCATTCCTTTTTGTCTTGAGAAGAACCAGGTGGATATTTTTTTGTAAATTATTTTTATGTGCTCAACCTTTATAGTCCTAGAGATGAACTTAAAATTCTACTGTAAGGATTAAGCAGCAGTTTTTCAACAAACTTGCTAGGTTTTATCACTGGTGCTTTATTTTTCCTTTCTCTCTCCTCTCTTGCTGTTTCTGTCACCAGTACTAAGCGTTTTCCCTCCTGACATCCCACTGTAACTTAAGAAAGCTCTCGTTCTATAGTTTAAAAAACTATTTTAATGACTGCCACTAATTCAGATATATCTTCTTCAAGTCTTTGTGCTACAGCTATTGAAGCAAGCAGGACTCTCAAAAAAGTACCTATTAAAATACTTATTAAAGTGTGAAAAGTACTTATTAAAATTTTTATGTCTAAAAAGACTTTGTAAGAAACTTCTTCACAGGCTTTGATACCATGAAGCAGCCATCATCTGCCTCCAAAATCAGACAGACAAAAAAAATCAACTTTGAGAAAAATAAAAAAAAAATCACAATACAGAAAACACTACTCTGAAGCAGAGTTCACATCCCAACAAAGAAGAAACTCAAGGACTGCATGACATCTACTAGGATATTTGTTGTTGGTATTGATGTAAAAATGCACATCTTCGGTGAGATGGAGGATAGCAGGGCAGAGCTTGAGAGAGAAACAGGGCAGCACCTGAATCCTTTGTTTTAAACATAGAATCATTATAGAATCATTAAGGTTGGAAAAGATCTCTAAGATCATCAAGTCCAGCCATCCCACTGTATGGCACAAGAGCGGTGTCCTTTGAGATACAACAGCTGTTTGTGCCCTCTTGCGTGAAAAATGTTACATTCTTAGCAACCACCCTGTCACATGCTATGAGTTTGCAAACCATGTACCCCTACATGTCAAAAATAATGGAGAGCCAGACTCCTGTGAAGTAGGAGCAAGAAGCCCACAGCTCAAGTGATGTGGTCTCCCTGCATCACCAGAGCCAGCTTCTGCTAGCTCCCAGGAGCCAAGAAAGGGATAAAAGAGATGGGAGGCAGAACCTCGAGGGTTTTAATTGACTGTCAGAGCAAACCAAAGCATCTGGGGAGATCAGGAACAGAAGATCAGGTAGGCCTGAGTCCCCACCTCCTCTGTTATCCCTCTGTGCATGCTGAGGAAATCCAGTGTTCACGTCTGCCTTCAGCTCAGTATTCCCTGGGCTCCCACTGCAATGGAGCAGCATTGCTCTGCCCCTTGCACAGGTCTGCAAGCCTCATCTGAAACAGATAAGTACAATGAAGTATAGTTTTAAGTTCTTCCTGTAACTCACACTGAGCTATTATAAAAGGAGGAACATTACCCATATTATAAATGTTACATGAGTAAACGAGGAATATGAATGAGTGAGAGCTATTCATCTCAATGAGCACATCTCTCCTGGAGAGTGTTACAAAGCCACAGGATGTCCCCAAGTTTCAAAATTTGCATTCCCACCTCTGAGTTAGATGAAAGACTTGCAAAAGCATATGTATCTAGGTAGCTCCTTAATGACCCTGCCTCTCATGGGAATTTTGTGCATTGCATATTCAGGAGAAAGACAGCAATAGGTTGTACCATGCACACTTACCAATAATAATTGCTATTTAAACAGCTGTTTTCTCCTGCAAAAAAAACCTTACCAGGCACATACTATCTCTTCTCTGAATGAGCGGAAGCCACAGATCTTCCAAAGATGTAGATAGGGAGCTCTGGGTAGCAATGAAGCCATTTCTGTAGCTTAAGGCTGTGCCTACACTGCCATTAGAAGAAACATGTGGAGACAAACAGTTAGTGCTGAGGACTTAATGCCATGTTATTTAAAAAAACAGGAGAGCGGAGAGGGGAGGTTTACTTCAGGCATGCTCCAGTCTGATCTAATGAGCTGGATTAGTGGTGGGAGTGCTGGTCTCCATTTCATCCAGTAGGAGCTGAGTTCATGAGCCCTGAGACAACTCAGTAATGCAAATCAAATGACATTAGTCCAGGCAACTGGACGAGTCGTTTCAAAATGCATTCCTGATCTGAACAAAACCACTAATGTAAATGCACACTTCTTCATCCTGTTCCTCAGTACCTTTGAAAACACTGTAATAAGTCATGCACAAAGGCACAACTCAAGGAGAAGAAAGGTTGCACAGTCATTTCTCTTTTGCCCAAGCATCTACGCCTTTCATGTTGCTTTGATAACAAAGAGAATGAAAGTCTGAAGCATAACTATTCAACTAAACTACACTCCATTGCCTGGTTCTGAATAAAGAAATTTCAAGCTTTTCTACCTTACCTATTAAGCTATTCTAACACAGTAAAATTTCTATAATTTTGAAGGGTCTTTTTTTTTCTCTGCATTAGTAAGACTTTTTTCTCTGAGAATTTAGCACTTTTCTCAAGGTTGCCATTCCACCTCCAGTTTTTTTCACACACCTATTTCTCCACGGCAGACAAGAATGAGCTCCTTTTTGTTAGGTAGTGTCTTCCCAATAGATGGTGCCATGGCAGTGCTGAGCACCTCTCACAGCAACATCAAACTCTTTTTTGTGGAACTTCATTGCCAAAGTTGCGTGTTGATTTTGCTGCACCAGAATTCATGCTCCCAAAACATCCTTTCTGCAGCATCAACAGGGAGACACCTGTGCTGGTGCAGGAACTGTAGCGAGGGTGGGCAGAACTGCAGCCTCTCTGTCTCCCAGATTGGTTGAGAGGGCAGGTGTTTCGTTTAGCATCTTTCTTAAACTGTGTATTATTACAAAGAAAAGAAAACCACACACAAAAAACCTGACTACTCTTTTGTCAGTCCTGATGCTCACAGAAACATCATTTCTTTCAGGTATAGGGAATGTAAATGACAGCATTAAAACAAAGTGATCTGTTTCATGTAAATACACTTGCTTTTTTTCCTGCAACTTCTTTCTTCCTCTTCCGCATGCCCAGATTGGTAGAGTGAGATCAGGAAGTGGGCACAGAAACTCCTCCCTGCCAGGAAGGCAAACCACAAGCAGTCACCGCCAGCCTGGCCAGCCACTGTCCAGGGGTGAGCACGGGGAGGGGAACAAGCACAGTGCAAGCTGGTTATAAACCATGTCCATACCAGGTGGGTGCCCTGCATCCACCCCCATTCCCTCTGGAGCTGCCCACTTGAGTAGGCAGCAAGCAGCTCTCCGGTCAGTCTTCCCTCTCCAAAGATACTGTGGCCCCAAGCTCAACCCCTGCTTTGGTGTGGTTGGCTCTTTCTTCCTGGGCTGGGGAAATAGCTCAGTTCTGGTTTTGATATTAAATCACTTTTCTAACAGGTCTCCCAGGATCTAGGCACCATCACAAAATGCCCTGGCTACATCACCAAAATTTTTACATCTAGCTAGATTAGAGGGTTAGGTGGAGAGCAGAGCAGCACTTTCATCGAGCAGCTCAAGGAAAGGACACATTTAGCCTCACTGTGAAAGGAGAGAAGGATTCACACTGCCTCATGACCAGACATTTCCATAATGCCAGCCTGAGCTTTGTGAAGGAGAAGGTAACTGGCTAACTCCACTGGCTTCACATGATCCCACCATAGGATCTTAGATCCAGCTTTACTGTGCTTTAAAAATAAATCTGTTGTATAGGATTGGTCTGTTTCTGTTCCTTCATGATGTGCATGACAGCAACACAGCAGAAATATAGTACATGCCCTTCATTCAGTCTCTCTTATGCTCTCCTGCTACGGCTTAATGTAATCAATTACTGAGTAATCTGAATTGTGCCCACAAAATGAGCATAAATTGGCATCGAAGCCAGGACAATGCAAGTGGTGGTGTTAATTCCCAACCATCTATTGTAATCCTGTATTCATTGGAGAGATTTCTCTTCTGGTATGTTTTAGAAGCTCTTTACACAAATGACTGCTTTCTTTTGATGTAGAGCAATAAGATATGTCTTTTTAGCACTAAAATTATACAAAACATACTATGCATGTATGTACACAAGCAGAACTGAAAAAACAGTATTAACAGAGGTTCTGCCTCATTTGCTTTAGTGGATAAATAGTGGTTTTAGGTAAAGTCCATATAAAAAAATACATGACACATCCATATAAATATATACACATTCCTTCAGTACAGGAAATTCCCTTAAAAAGTATTTAGAACTACACTTTGCATTAACTACAAAATAAGACACATGCATGCTTGCAGATGACAGCCAGCAAAGGGGGAATGATTTGCATTATTCCAGAACAAAGTAAGGCAAGCAGCATGGGAGCCCTGCACTCCTGTTCTCTCCATTGTCTCTGGGGAAAGGAGGGAGCCGGTGATGTTGGGAAGGCTGCAAAGCGGCACTCCTGTGCTCCCTCTTCCTCTCCCCCTCTCCAGTCCTTTCCTTCTCACACTGCTGCAGAGCTTTCCAAATGAAGAAGCTGTTTCCATGACACCAAACCCTTAATTTGAAGCATACATATAAACAGCCTAGGATTGTGATCACAATGCACCATTTCTTATTTATTTTTTTTTCTTTTTTTTTGATTCTGCTTTGGATAGAGACAGGCAATCTTCATGAAACCACCATAAAAATCACTGGTTGTAAACAGCAAGCAGTTTCACCTTTAGTGTTTTACAAATACCTTGATTTTGTTCTCTATTACATTTTCTTGTCATGATTAATAAACCTAGGAAGCAGATTAGTTGACTAATCAGAGTGCTTTGTGTTTGTGCTTTGTACTTGTAGCCAGACACATGTCCGTGGTGCTTTGTGCTTTTGGTGAAGTCTTAGCTTAGTGTACTTTCTCCTCGCCATTTATTTTTTCTGGAAAGCTATTTTTTTGGTCACTCTCTTCTTTACGCCAGAGAAGTGTTTTATAGCCTTCTATCATGGCAAACTTACAGTAAGAAACTGTAAATGCAAATATTCTCTTTTTTTTATTATTTATTTAATTATTTATTTATTTATCTAAATGATAAATAAAAGAACATTCCTCTTGCATAAAAAAGCTGTATGAAAATATATGCCATATTAAGAAAGACATAACCTTAAACTGATATTGAGCAGCACTACCATCAGTGGAACATGCCCCATAAGCAAACATATTAATTTTTAATTCCTTTTTTGTGTCTACTTAATCATACAGACATCTTTGTCTTTCTAAATAAATACTTTGGTCAAAATATCCTCCAGTTAAAACGCTGTAATTTGTTTGGTTCCCAGTGAATGGAAGCCAAAAGTAAAGATGGTAGGAGGATGAAGGTTTTGTGCATCCATAGCATCCCCCCTCTCACCCAACCACTGCTACAAATGAACTGCAGTGGCAGAAGCATCATGCAATAGCAATTAAGTATTATTCATATTCTTAGCTTTATTAACAAGTCTGAGACACCTACAGCATACACACCCACACACACGCTAAGTCAACGGCGAGGGAAAGCACGCATTTGCTGAATGCCTTAATTCCCATTGCTCCTCGAGGTAGCTGCCCACGGGATGCTGTGCCCTCAGCTCGCTTCTCAAACACAGCAGCTCTCACCCCACCGCTATGGGGTACAAATTACGCTGTAGCTGCAATTCACGTGGCATTACCTACGTGAGCGGGGGGGACGCAGGGAACGCAACAAGGTGGCATCTGGGTGCATTCCTCCCATTGTGGGGTTCCATTTCTGAAGGCTTGAGGTGGATAGGGAAGGGGTTACTCCAGCTCCAGGGGTTTCGTCAGGGTCCTGGACGCATGGAGGGGTTAGGTGCTCACCCCTCCCCCCACCCACACGGTCCCATGGCAGCCACAGACAGCACACGGGACTTCGAGAGGAGGCGAGAGAGCGTTTATTGATGGGGTGGTTACATTTATAGGGTTTTGGAGGATTCAGAGAGTGACCAATTACTGGGTCAGGGGGCTTACAGGACACCCAATCGCAGGAAGGGGTTAAAGGTCCAATGAGAAGACTTCTTGATATCTTCTCAGGACATTCCTGAGACAGAGATAAGAACTGGCCAAGGGGGATTTTGGGAAGAAGAAAGCACGAGCCAGCACAGGGACCACAAAAAACCATTTTGAAACACACTCAAACCACAGCTTCCCATACAAGGCAGATTCACCGCTACAGTGGCACATTTCCATCTGGCCATCACTGGTATGCTCACTGTGGAATAGCAGCTTGTACCTTTGGACCAGATGTTTCACTGACTTGAAAGCCATGAAGCAACAAAGAACAAAGACAGCATGAGCAGCAGCTTTTTAATATGGAGGCCTGGAGACTGTTCCTGAAATCAATGCACAAAAGAGAGCGCTAAATAAATCAAGTGATTTGATGTAACAGCAAAATCAGCACTGTCCCTTATCCTGTCCCCAGATTATCCAGAAATTCCTGCACACAAAGGAAAGGAGAAAACTCCATGGCTTTATGTGATGAGTCAATCACTGACATACTTGCAAGCAAGTGATGAATTAGGGTAAAGGTTGCAGGGGGGTTTCAGAACTGGAGCAATAAATTACTTTATTAATATCTTTTATCAATTAACTAATTGATCAATTACTTTATTGATATCTTTTCCCTGTCCATGGAGGCCTCCTTATGATACAGACTTTTCTCCCAAAGCAGCCTGTTCCAAAGGCCAAGGAAGGCAGCAAGACTCCCTGAGCTGGTGACACCAGGAGTCCCATGAGGTGAAAAGTGCTATGCATGACCATGGGAAGTGGCTGTACCACCACCAAGGGCACATCTGCAAAGATTCACAGGAAACAACATGATGAGTGAAGCCTGAAATTCCCTAAGTAGCAGAAAACACTCAGGATGTAGAAATGAAAAACACAAGAGCAACCAGCAAAGCCTAGGGCATGGCACCCAGAGTTTAAAGGGATAAGACTTCTGGGTGACCACTGGAGTACCTTCACATCTGTGACACTCAATTCTTCTGCACAGCTACTTCAGCCAGGCATGATCTCCCTCCATATGAGACCTCAGAAGAGCCAGGCTCAAGCCTGCTCCATGCAGTTTTCCTCTACAAACCTCAAGCAAGTTTTTCAGTCATCTGTCAGAGAGGAACAGCAGTGGGCCCACACATCACAGGGGCAGGGTGAAGGCAAATTTGCAGAAGCACACATGAGCCTGCAGCAGCAGGTACTAAGTGACATGGAAAGCCTTGACAGAAGCAGCAGGTCTGGGGTTTGCAGCATCCATATCCCTGCCTTACAAAAAGTCTGCCTTTCTGTCAGGAAATCCTCAAGCAACAACAGAATCAGGCCTGGAGGGTGAAGTGTGATCCAAGCCCTGATGAGGGGTTTGAACATCAAGGTATGAGCTCACAGCTTCCTCATCACTTGTGGAGAGCCCAGCCTCTAAAAATAATTTGGGATATGACAAGGAAATGAAATAATGATGCATTTGAAGTCAGCTATAATGATGCTGACTAAAGATGTGGTGCCTAAGGAAGGACAGTTACTTGCTGGATCACACACAGGGCAACACCAGAGATAAGTGATTTGAACTGCAGAAGAGGCTTTTTCAATTGCGGTATGGAGTTTATTCCATTAGGATGCTGCCGTTCCGCATGTTGTTCTGAGAGCTATTCATGCATCTCTATCTTTTAGTTGAATCATATTTTTTCCCTTTAATAAACTTGCTTATTCAGTCTCACTATCACACCAAAGGACTAATTTGGGTCTAATTTATCTCTCTCTGTGTACTTGCTGTAGCTGGTGCTGCTTCTACTTTTTCTCCCCTTTCTGCCAGTCTTCTTAATTCTCTGTCTGTTGTGTGAGCCTTGTAGGGCAAGGATCATACCTTCTTCTATTTTTGGAAACCATCTACAGGGCATAAATTATAGTAATTAAGTCCAGCAGAATTAGATTGTAGTGACTGCCAGACATGGAATAGCCACTGTCAGATATCCTCAGAACAAGATAATCTAGTTTTGCTGTCAAGGAAGAAAGAAACAAAAAAGATGCACCACCAAATCAGTATTATGAAAGTACCTGTATCTCTAATCTCTGGAAAAGTACATGGTCAATGCTGCCTACAGCCAGGGAATCACCGAGAGAGAACCAGGCATTTGAGCTTTACCACAGAAAGGGTATAATAACATTAGTGACTGCTGAATTTAAAATTGAATTCTACTAAAGTTCTCATTTGAAGTTAAACTTATTCCCTTGCTCAAGGCTTTGAGGATGGGCAAAAGAGTGGAAAAAAACTTTGAATGCAATCTTCATTTCACACATTTCTGATATTTGAAATGTTCCAAAATTATTAATGTGCTATATTTGGCTTCAGTCCAAGCAGTGGCTTATCTTATAATATGTTTGTGAAAACTTTGAAAATATTAAAGCAATATTTCCCATAAATTTCAACTAAAATCTGTCTACCTGTGTAGCAGAAAAAATGGTCAAGTATTTTAACATCAAAGTAAGTGTGTGGCATAGGCCACCCAGATGAAGAAAAATAGATTCTTATGTGAAGGTTCTCAGTTCAGTAGTTTTAAGGTGAAGGATGCTGATGCTGAAGTAGCTTCACTTTTGACTCAGACACTTCAGGCTGCACTGGTGTGATGCTCCAGAGGTAAGGCAAGAGGTAAGAAGACAAAGTACAGGCTCAGTTTCCCCAGCTTGCTCTTGACCACTTTAAGCACTTTAATGGTGCCTCTAAATGTTTGGATATGGCTTGTGAGGAGGGAAAGAGAGGATGCTTGTGCCCTTATTCTGCTGCTTCTTGGTGTGTTAAAGATCTCTTCAAGAGCTGGGAGTCTGTCTTGTTTGGGTTTGGCTGCCTTTTTCTATCAAGAATGCAGGTTTTGTTTCTTGTATGAGGGGTAGTCTTCAGTAAACAGGGCCATAAGAGTTCCACTGACTCTCCTGGAGTCAGGAGCTTTCACAGCCCTGGAGAAGACTGTCACTGAGCACCCAGAGCAGGTCTGGTGTCTGCATGAATGAAAAATAGGTTATTCTGAATGTGTTTCACCTTTTTGTCTAACTTATGCAACCACAATAATGTGGATTAACATTTCCATATTTATCTTCCTGTAAAAAATATCAGTATAAATTGCAGAGCTTCACAGACTTTTACTGTAGTGGGCTTATTTTTGTGGGTCCCCTTCCAGCTGGCTGTTCCTGAGTTAAGAAATCCATGAAAGAGCCTTTTTTTTTTCCAGTAAAGAACCACTCTGCCAGTGTAAGAGGAAACCAGAAAACTCCAAATATTTTTTCTCCATGCTGACAATCATGATACACAGGTGACATGATTGATGAAGCATCAGGAGGGCAGAAGGGAATAGACATTTCAGGTACGAGCCAGATCTTCCTTTAGGCTGTTGCACTGTGAGCCTGCCTAGAGCAGTTTTGCCTCTTTTCCAGCAGCACATCATCCCAGAGCAACAGAGCTCCTCCACGGTGCAGTGCTCTGAAAGAACCCAGGGCAGAGCAGTAACCACCTGGAGTCCTCCCAGCTGAAAGAAGCTGCCAATATCTGCCTAAACCCTGGAAGTTTCTGAATAGACATCAGTACAGATAGGGAGATGCATCCCTTTTTAAGGCAGACTTACATTTTCTTGCATTCATATTGCAAATGTTTTGTCGCAATCAATCCCTTTGAGATTCTTGTGATGGTTGAAATAAAAAGAGAGGATTTCAGGCAACACATGACTGTTGAATTCGGGGGCTTAAGCCCCTTAGTCTTCAAAAGGTCAGCATCTTCCCCTGTGAGTATGTGACTGACTGCCGATATTAACATCTCCTCAACCACACAAAATAGCCTTCAGTGAGGAAGAATTTCAGAACATTAACCTCAGTAGTTAGTCTCCTGTATCACCCCCTTTAGAGGACATACACTGAGAAGGAGGCAATAAAGAAGATCAAAGAAATTTGTCCTTTTTCCTATGCATTTTCTTGTTTCCTCAGGCTGGCCCTAAGGAAGAGAGAAATTTCACCCTGAGAGCTGGCAACCCTCCTATGGTTGAGCCTTTGGGCATCTACTCTTTTCTCTCTCTTAAGGAAGAGCTAGTTTTTGGGTACTTGAGTCAGATGTCGTAGATGTTTCTTTCAAGGTGCCTCGGCTGAAATAGCCCCCCAATGTTTTCTTTCCTTATTCCAATGTGGTTTCACAACAGATTTGTGTACACCTGGCAAAGTAATGTGTACAGCCAAGCAATTTGGATAGCTCACCCAGCAGCCCACGGTTCATCACTAGCATGGGGAAGTCACCACGATGTCTGCGAGATATCTATCATGAAGATGTTTGCCTTATTTGTTACTGTCAGGATTGGTGAGTAGCTTGGAGGAAAGAAGCCAAGGCTGCAGAGTTCAGTTAAAATTCTCCCATTTGAAGACAACTCTTTACCAATCAGAGATTTCTGAATCACTCGGTTCATTCTGTCTTAATCCATCTTCTGGCTCCACTTCACTCCAGCTAAAAAAGCCTGTATTGGATATGAACAACACATATAAGAACTCCCCACATCTTACTATAATACCGCAATTCACACATGGCGATAAGGAGCTGAAAGAAACATGAGATGCAATTGATAAGACAGCAGCACCATCCCGGCACCGTGCACACAAATGCACTCCCTTCAGAAGAGGAATCCCTGAGATGCCATCGTGTGGGGAACATACGGCTCGGGCTCTGTAAGAAAACAGTGGGAAAACCTGTTCTCTTTAAGAAGCTGATACGGTGTCACTGACATATGGAGCTATTGAGTGGCAGTGACCTATTGAGTGAGCAGCATTTTTACCCTATGAAATCATATGTCTTTTTAATTTTAAAAAAGGTTGCCTGATTGAGGCCATTTATACCTGTGTTTCCTATGGGAATTTTAATAGCCAAGCAGCAAATCACCAGATAAAGATATTTATAGTAGTTATGCTGACAGATTTCTGACTATAAAATCATAAACTGTGGCATTATAGAAACCTGCACAGAAGTTTCTACACTTACAGAATTTCAGTCCTAGACCAGTTCTTGGGACTGCTATATTCCACTTTTAAATGCAAACCTAACAATTATCTGGATACCAAAGGATAAACCTGAACAAGTTATGTGGACATTTTAATTAAAGCACATCTTGACAAAAGATCAAGAAGAGAATAGTGAGCTAACATCCATAAAAAAAGTGTGGAAACAGCTCTGATATATTTTCCAGTCATAGAAAAGGTAATTGGATGAAATGAAGGGGAAACAAATTCAATGTGATAAATGTAATAGATATTTATTGCTACAAAGGATTAGCTAAAATTACCTTCAAGCAAGAGCTTGATGCTAGATATGATAATTTGATAAGAAGAAACTGCCTTTCCCTTTCATATTATATCAACTTCTTTTATAATGATGTACCATAAAGGGGGGGAAAAATCACATTATGGATTTGCTGGCCTGTGGGATAACCTTGAAATTGTGCCACTGAATTTCCACATCTTTTTTTAGATCTCCAGTATGGAACCAAAATAGTGTTGAAAGTACATGGAAGATTAGAATGCGGGCAAATACAGAGTGTGACCTTTTATTGCTGCAGACAACCCCCCTGTGACCTCCACTCATTGGGAGTCAAGGCGCAAATGAAAGTGCCTAAAGGGAGAAGAAAAAAAATTACCCAGAAAGACAGCAAAACCTTCTCAGCCATGAACATTCCTTATTGAATGAGAAAGCATTACTTTAAACTATCTCTCCATATATATTATGTGCATACAAATAGGGGTGACATATCCATTTCACATCCACACTAGTTCTTTACCACAGGTTGTAATGAAGCACATTGATTTTGCCTTGCAAGTAATGACTCATGTGCTATCTACAGTAAACTAAGAAGAGAGGAGTGGCACGACAACTACGAATACAGAATAAATGTGTGTTTTTTATAATTTCTGTCTTCCTGTAACTATCCTCTTCTGCTCTTCTGCAAGAAAAAAAAACAAACGTAAGTAGCAGTTTTGCCTGAACAAGGAATGCTATAAATAAGTGCTATAAACAGGTGTTATAAAGAAGGAGTTTTATAAAGAGTTGAGAATCCAAAATTCTGCAAAACAGACTTGCAGACATCTATAGCATTACAAAGCAAATGGATTATTTCTAGACTGCAAGTAGTACAGAGGTGGGACCATGTCTGTAAGATAGTTCCTAGCACAGTAGTGTTGCTATTACAATATTAATAAAACATTCTAAACATAGCCCAAAGAATGGGACCTTTTGCTTAAACTGAAAAAAGCCCACTGAACAAGTGTATGACACCATCAGAAACACTCACTCCGATTTGTTCTAACTCAGTATTGACATTTTTCTCCATTATCCATCACATCCACGAGATTTTAATATAATTATTTCAGAACATTGCTTAGCTCTTGTCTGCTCTTGGAAATATACCAAAATACCTACAATTATTCCGAGATGGTTTATTTCAATATAAATCCCAAAGCGGACACTCTTATTCCAAAATAAGAGTTCCTATTTCCAATTTAATTTAATCTAGTTCTTAAATATCCTCCTGGGAGCTTATTCTGGAATAGCTATTTTGGTATATTTCTAAATGTAGGCAAACCCAAAGTCAGGGATTGGAGACCGGAGTTTGTTAAGAGAAAACTCTGCTTCCACTTGAAAAAAAATACAAACCAAATAGGCTTAAGAAATTCATCCCTTTCCAAAATATAAGACTTACACAAAAAGGGTAGAGATCCTATTTCAAGAATAGCGGTTTTGTTACCTCTGCACGTATAGATACCAATTAATGTTTCACATCACAAATCCTCATCAAATGAGCCACTCACAAACCTCCTCCACCCCTTTTTTTCATCGAAACATCTACTGTCAAAGCAAAAGAGCACAAAATAAGACAGTCAGAAACTAAACCAAGAAAATAATCTAGCTCAGGCAGCCTCCTGATGCTGAGAAAAGGAAAATGTAAAAATCTCAACCAGCTCAGCCAAACGTTTTTCATCAGCTGTTAATTTTACACAAAAGGTGTTTGTATGCTGACCTTCTAGGCAGTGTACAAAACCTGCAACAGGCAAGCTTTAAGAGAAGTAGAATGAAACTATGAACCTATGTGGGGAAAAAAAGGGATATTTGTTGCTTTTGAAAATCAACTCTACCTTTTACTACACCAAAGCCTAAACTTTCTACAGTTTTTAGAATACAAATGGGAACTTGGAGAAGATCTCAGTTTTATCACAAACAAACTTAGGGTTGTAGAATCATAGAAGGTTTTGGGCTGGAAGGGACCTTAAAGATCATCTTGTATCTATGACTTAACAACTTCCTTGCTGGGCACAGTATGGCATTCAGTGATGGTGAAACAGCACACTGGGAGTATTTAATGTCAGACTGGTTCAAGTCATTAAAACATGAGCAAACATGGGGACCTAGTTTGACTTTAGCAACTTCCTCTCCATCTCTCGGCTTCACCAACCACTCGATAGTATTTCCAAGGGTGAAATAAATTCTGTTATCAACAGGTATTGACAGATGGTCATTACCCAGAGACTCTGCCCACCAGTGTTATGGGCACAAACAAAAAACAAAACCAAAAACAAACAAACAAACAAACAAACAAAATTCAAAAGAGCTTCATAATTCACTAAATGTAAAACTTTGATCCAACCAAGTTGTTTCTATTACATCTGTCCAACAAGAGTTACCAAGACATGGTCTATCCTTTATGGATTTTGAAGACTAGCAACAACAACACATCTTTTTTTCTCATTTTCCGCTCAGCCTAACAAGATAATTCAAGGCTTTTTTATTTGCTTTAGAGCCCTTTTTGCAGCCTGACCATGCACAAAACAGTCACAGCAGCATTAACCAACACTGCCACCAGCATTCCAGAGCCAGAACACATCAGATCTATCATGTATCCCACAGTCGCCTCTGAAATCTGCCCCAGGTACCACTGACATGTGAATCCCCTGTTCTTGTGACTGTGCTCTTCTCTGGCACTGCCCAAAGCCCACCCTAACCCAGTGGCTCTGGGGGCTCCCAGGGCCCACAAAGGCAGCAGTCACGTCCTTCTGAGACAGTCATCTCAGCAACCCATCTTCATCCTGAGTCACGCATCACGGGCAGCCAAGACTTCAGAATCAGGGAAGGAGTTTCCTGCTTTAAATGAAGTTCACTTGGCAAGTCAAATATGTGGAAAGGAAGAGAATATAACGAGTAGCTTCAGGTCCCTTTCCTGTCCCCAGAAATACACCAGTGGCATCTACAGCAGCAATGATTCAGGTCCACAAAAGTAACATGCCACGGTTTTGGTTCTCCCTCTTTCATAGGCAAGATTTCTCCCTTCTTCCTCCAGGTGCAGAGGAAGAGCCATGGTCATCCCATCAGCCATGATGCTGAGCTGCATTTCAGTGTCAGAAGAAAAACTTCGTCATGTCCTGAGCTGTACAAACCAGCTCTGTTTGAGACAGAAACCATAGAGCGAGAAATGGCAACAAAGGCGTAGGTTGCCCCACAAGTCCCAGGTAACATCCTGTGATCAATCCCTTCCTTGGGATGTCACCAAACCTCCTTGTGTCTCGGTAGCATCATCACCTTGCCAAAGCTGTGTGGGGTACCAAGAGCCACAAAGTGAGCAAATATCCCCATCTAGTGTCCCTGAGAGCTACAGAGCATATTCTGCTATTTTCTATCTGTTCTATCCCTTCCTGGTCATCCTGATTTTTAGTGAGAAGGAAGTTGGTGGATTTTTCTTCTCCCCAAAGACAGACTAAAAATTACCACTGCCCCCGAGACAGGCATCGTGCAGGCTCTGGGCATGCAAACAGCTCAGCCAGCATGCTGCTAATTACATTTCTGGTCAGAGCTTTCTCTTGAGCAACAGCTGCTTATTATTTCATCTCACACTGTTGATCTCTGTGAGGTTTCTTTCTTGGCTCCATTCTGCTAATCTGACCACAAGGAATTGACAAATTAGTCATAGAGGATAAATCAAAGGGGTTTTCATGTGGCTCTTGCCCCCTGTTTTGCATACAGTGCTTCCAGCTCACAACTGTCTCCTCAGTTCTTCTAGAAAAGCTGCTTGGCTACAGAGGCGTGTTATTTGAGGGTGAAATGCATTAGCCTCTGTTTGCTCCAAATTTAATTCATCTATTTAAATAATTTAATACAGCATCCATCAGTATGAAAGCTGGGCAAATTGAATCCAAAGGATTTGAAGACACATAGATTAAATAAACTACCTTCAAATCCTGGCTCTCAAATTATCACTGTCCCTGGATTAATTCTACCTTAATTAGACAAAATAATCTTCTCAAAGTGATTAAATTTGTGAAATAAAGATGAAATAAACATAAAGCAAAAGCAAATGGAATATAAACAGCCAGAAAGCATAAGCCATAATACAGAGCCTTAAATCATACACTGAAACTCATTCAGTTTAGGTTCTCATTACAGCTCTGTAAAATCGTGAGTGGTATGAAGGAGACGAATAAGGAATTTTGTTTCTCAAAATACGGAAACTAGGGGAGGGTATCACATGAAATCATCAGCCAGGGCTTTAAAGGAAACAAAAGTGAGGACTTTCTGACAGAGCGAGTCATTAAATTGCTAAACTCATCGCCAAAAATGCTGCAGATGCTGAAAGTATAAGTAGAATTTGACAAATCAACAGAAGATAAGGCCACAAAGAGTTATTAAAGACAAAGATCAGAAAATCTTTAAGCCTTAAACTGCTGAGGCTTGGGAGAACACATTGGGAAAATATCACACAATACTTTCCCTGCTGTTACACCCTTTCCTTAATTATCAGCCACTGTCAGAAACAGGATACTGAGCTCCATGGGCCTTTGGTTGAGCATAATGGGGCTATTCTTATAATCTGACAAGTCAAGAACTGGATTTACTTTAAAATGTTGACACTGGCTTCAGAGTCTCGTACCAGAAGGTGACTAAAGAGCATCCAAGTTAAACTCAGCTGATGAAGTTTAGGATAACAATTAGCCTCTCAAGCTTATCTAACTTTCAAGAGTTGTTCATGTTGCAACTCCAGTTGATTTTCAAATCCATTAAGCATCACTATTATAAATGCTAAGGTAGACATTTTCCTGCAGCAATGGCTCATGATGACAGCTAGTCAGTATGTTACAGCAGAAAAGACAAGACTACAGAAGGTCCCAGACAAGTGGCTTGATTAGCAGCAAAGACTTTAAGGACAAAAAAAAAAAGGTTTACAATGTCTGTCCCATGCACGTAGCTAGAAATCACAGTCAACACTTCTTTGAAGTTTCTGGAGAGTCCTTTGGAAGAAAGCATAGAAGAGCACGTGGTCCCTGCCCCATCTGGATTGTAATGAAAAGCAACACTTGGAGATCAGGATCAGAAAGATGCTTGTGGAAGCCAGCCCTCAGAAATGAGAAGCAGAGCAGGTCACCACTTCAGATGACAGTGTAGACCTGCTGTTAAATTCAAGGAGAGGTAACAAAACAATCCATTTTTATACTCTTGCGGTAAGTGGTGCAGGCCCATACCCCATCAGGTAACAGGGAGCACCACCTGGCAGACTTTTCTTGTCGACCACAGTGCCAAAATTTCTGAACCGGAAAATATCAAGACAGCTCAGTTTTAAGCTACCTACTCTAGATAATACTAGCAGCAGAGTCACCAGGATTCTGAGAGCAATGCAGCAGTTGATATTCAATATTGCCATACTCAGGTCTACTGCCAGAGCTGGATCATCACATCACAACTGTATTTTTCAGAAAGCCAACACTTCATTTTTATCTGCTAGAAAATATTGCATATAAATAGGAAAGAAACACACCAGATTGACGCAGCCTGCAGACCTGATTCAGCCTTTACTGTCTTCAACAGAAAGACCCTTGATGTGCCCCTGGGTGTGGAGTGCCACCTTCAGAGTTGTCTGGAAACAAAACATAACAGGTCCATTCAGATATTAAAGGTGCCCCCAGAAGCCAGGTGAGGACAGCCACAGACCTCCACAAAGTTCAAGGAGAAACAGCAATTACCAGGAGCAGCAGAGTGAGTTCTCTGCCTTTTTCACCCACATCAAAAGCCCTCAAAAGCCAGACAGGTGGGTGCTCCCAAAGGTGGCACTGGAGCATGCAGGCAGATATCTAGCATGGGGTGCCTCACCACTGACACATTTAACAGTGGCATCAAAACAAGCTCTTTTTTCCCAGCTTTCCCCTGTTCTTCCTCCCTCAGATCCCTATGCAAGGTCTGTCTTCATCTTCTGTCATCATCTTGCCATAGAAGGAACTGCCAAAAACCATATCCCAGAGCCAGAAAAACGTAATGCCCACCCTGCTGACTGTCCTGAGCCAGCTCTCACTTTGTATCTTCCTTTGGGTAACAGTTCTCAGCCATACACATTTCCTCGACCAGACTCGTACTGGTGCTGACCTCTACAGCCTTCAAAATCCTTATCAAGGATTCCCTTCACCAGTCACCATTCTGACCCATATTCATCCAGACTTAAAATGACAAACCCTGGAATCCTGCCAGCTCAAATAATGTAGATACAAATGACTTTAAATCTCTCTATTTTTTCCTCTCTGCAGCATTTTCCATACAGTGTTAAGTCCCACAGCAGATAAACTCTGTTTCCCTGTGTTATTCAGTAATTTGCAATGCCACCCACCAAATGGTACAGTAGAAATAGCTAATCACATAGGCTTGGGATATGTATAAGCTGTGTTGTAAAAGTGCTAATAGACATATCTGAATGCAAAAGAGATCTGAGAGCTGGAAAATAATACCTTATTAGTATGCTACATGTGTGTGCAAAGCAGCAGCCTGTTCTCTAAAGGATGTGTAGAAAAAATAGTAGAATCAAAGCCTTCAGCCTCTCCTATAAGAACACAATAAAATCAGTAATCTTAATCATTTTTCTCATTAGAATTATTAATTCCATTTGTTTCCATATCCCATAATTTTGTACCTTTGCAAAAATATTACACATAGTAAATCTGCAATTCTATGTGTTCACAACCACTCATTTCTATCTCTGGGTCCAGCCTCAGGTATCAGCACCCCCTGTTTCCACACGCAGTTTCCCCAGCATTTGGATAAATGGGTTGAACCTGAATCAGCATAGGAAACAGGTCCTCAAAATGAGCTGTTAGTTCATCTTCTGAATATGGACTGAAATAACACAGCATAGAAACTTCTTCAACTTGGTTACCTTTATTTCCCAGAACAGACATTTTCCTCAAATAGACATAATTTACGTGAATTGGTGTTTCTGTCTTCAACACGCTTCTGGTTTGCAGGTTGTTTTCTCCCATTCCCTTTGCTCACTGTATGAGCAACAGCCTTCATAGAACACGTCCGATTGCATCTATGACTTAGCACTCATTTTAATGGGTTAGGGAGGGAGGTTCCCCATAGAGGTAAGGGAGAATAAGAACAGTGAAGTACACAGATTATGCCTAGGAAGGATCATAAGTAAAAAATATTAGACAAAACAAGTATACACAAGCAATTAATCCAAGTTGCATTATGACTGCTTAATGTGTTCTTATTAGTCAACTCAGTAATTCCATCACATCCATCACATTTACATCTCAGCTACGGAATATGGAAATTATACTGCAAGATACAATTTAAAAAAAGAAAAGGGATCGTTTCTTTTTAAATTTTGGAGCATGAGGGGGAGAATAAATACCAGCCTATTTGAACTTACTGAGGGTGTTTTCATTGGCATAGGGAGGCATAGGATTTCAACCTGTTCTCTTTTTAGACTGAATTTCAACATTAAAAATGGATAAATGGGTTGTGCCACCCACTGTCACAGCACACTCTGGGGACCAGGGGCATGACTGAATTTAAAAAAAGCATTAGGCAGACACTGCCTCTAGACATTTTCCACCCCCATTCAGTTCTCTAATGTACAAACTGGAACAGTGAAGCATGTCAGTAGAGATCGTGTTTCCACAAGCAAGGGGCTACTCTTGCAATAACTCCTCTTGGTTAATCTGGTCTCAAACAGCAAACCCAGATGAGATGAATGTTGCTCCCACAGGCTTCTGCAACCTTGTTGTACTTTCCTTTGTATTAAGTAAGCAAAACAAAACAAAGCAGATCCCTTAGGCATATTCCACTCTCCTGGACTGTTCTTCATCCGATCTCCCAGGGTCTTTAACAACATGAATCAGGCTAAGCAATCTCTGCCAACCAGGGCAACTGGAAGATGCCATCCTGAGTGTGACACACACCACAAGGCCACCATGCAGCTCCAGTGCCTGCAGGAGTGCAGGACTGACCGAGTGCCACCTCAGCCACTTCGAGCATGGAGGGCAAACACATTGATTCGACACTGGCTTTGCAAGCCCCAGCTGCCAACCTAATCTTGCCTTGAACAGCACGAAGTTTGTATCCATGTTGTATCCAGCACAATGGCTGACTCAGGGATACTAAAAAGATAACAAAAAACAGAAAGGAAAAACTTCTGTAACAAACATTTTAACTTCTGCAATCATAAAAGCTGTAAAGAATCCAGAGGTCTGGAGAGTAAAACTTCCAGTTCATTCTGAGCACTAGAACAGGCTGCCCTGAGAGGTTGTGGAGTCTTCTTCTCTGGAGATAACTCAAGAGTCATCTAGACACAATCCTGAGTGATGTGCTTTAGGGGATCCTGCTTGAGTAGGAAGGTCGGACAAGACGACCTCCAGTGCTCCCTTCCAGCCTTACCCATTCTGTGTGATCCTGTTATTCATCATTTCCTGGCAATGAGGTGGTGCTCCAGCAAAGCATGCAGCATACTTTTTATGAAAGTCAGAGTGACACACTAGATGGACAATATGAAGCACATGCATCTACTCAGTTCTGAAGGAATCAAAACATCCATTCCCTTACCTATATCCTTTCTGTAAGGATGAATCATGCCTATAGCAATTGTGTTTTCATTAGTTAACACTGATCCTGGATTTAAAAAAAAAAAGAAAAAAAGAAAAAATACAAATTAATTTTTGAAATCGTGATTAAATAAAACACTGTTCTTCTGCAGAACATTTAAATCTTGCTTAATCATGTGCAAATCTCTAAGATCAACATTTATATAATGCTTGGGCCATCACTTTTTTAATTATTCACATAATAAAATATTTTATTCTTTCTATCCTGGATCCTCTACATCAACTTTGGAGTGTATGTTCATTCAAAAGATACTTGCATAAAACCTGTAGTGCAAAACATAAAATTCTTAAAATGGTTCACGTGCACATGGGTTTTCAAAGTTGAATGGCATAAAACCCCAGTAGAAATGTAAAAAATGGACTCGCTTTCCATTTTTGCACTAGTTCAGCTTCCAGGAATAGGCAATATTTTCTCCGTATTTTTCAAATAAATCTTTATTAGGAACATTATTATTTTGCTGTCATTGTGTTTTGGTTAGTACCTGTTCACGGAAGTTTCAGGTTTGGTTTTGTGATTTTTAATGTTAAGCTAGAAATTGTAGGGTTACATCTGACACAGATATCATGGAAATTATTTGACACTTTGGGGCTTTTCTTCTGCCCCTGGATTCTGTCCCTGTCCCTGTACAGGCAGCTTCACCATAGGGTTTAGGATCTCCTAAAAATAAAGTCTCTCAAATAAGTGAAAACTATTGCTGCTGGGAGCTCAGTGGGTAACAGACACACCAGGTGCTGCTGAACACTCAGTTCATGTATTGGGCATAACTGGAATTGGAAATAATGAGATGATTATTTCAGTCCTGAACTGTGCCTATTCCTTTAATCCTCTCTGTAGCAACTGTATTTGCTGCTTAGCGATACCGGTTTTAATACACAGTTCCTAATTAGTGTTATCAAGCACCACTCACTCGAATTCATTACACAGAACTGGATGAAACGTTAGGTCAAGTGTAACCCCCAGGTGAGCTTATATTACAGTTTGCCTCCTGGTTTCTGTATGAGCTCTGTGTGTTCCACCTCAAGCAATGGCAGATCCTTTGTAAGCACTGAGATTGTTCAGCTGGGTCCCCAGGGCACCCCAAAACACAGCAGACATCACACAACAACTGTCACTGCCCTGACTTGAGGAGGTATTTAGCTACGGCAGTGCAGCTGATAAAAGTAAGTAGACAGCTTAATAGCTGATAAATGCCACCTGGGTTAGCTGGAAAAGCATAAATCGTCCTTCACTTGGTGTTTTTCCCATTCTTTCCATCCTCTTTCCAGACAAAGACTTTGAAATAAAGTTATGTAAGAAAAAACTGGTAGTTCACATCCATGACAAATTATGAGCATGAGATATGTGACAACTCTACGTATTTACAAGGCTTGGAGGAGGCATTTGGATCACCAGGAGCCTCAGCCACATAGTTTTTAATATGCATTTCTCACTCTCAGGCTATGGTGAAAAGTGTTTTACTGCTGGCTGAGCACTAATGGATTTGGAGCTGTTAACTGCAGTCCACAGGCAGCCTGAAGTGGTGAGCTAATGTGCATTTCATTTTGTTAATTTAGTTTTTAGCAAAACCAGGTTTAGTTATAACACTGTAGTGTCAGCATCAGCAATTGGGAGTTGAACACAGTGGGAGAAAAGGGTACAAGTGGTCAGTGAAACCCTTTGAGAAGGGGAAATTTAAAGAGAAGTAGATGGAAAAGAGAAGAGAAACAAGTAGTGAAAAGCAATAGAAAAAAAGTCAGAGAAACAACAGCAGTAAAAGGCAGAAGCAGAATAAACCCCGAGAGGGAATGCCTTGAATAAATATTCACGTCTGGTTGCTGGGTAAAGACTGGGTGCTGTAGGGAAACTCTCTGAAAACATTAATATCAGCAAATTGAGAGAGGCCAGCATTCCTAATTTAGATATCTGCCCTCAGATTAGGATTTGAGTACTCAATTCTCTCCTGGAAAAAGAGCAATCCTGAAACCATTCATTTAGTCCTGAAAACACTTAGGGGCTACGTGGCCGTTAAGTAGCTTAGGTTAAGTTTCCTCCCTGAAAAACATTTGAAATATAAAATTTCAAAACAAAGGAGCAGGAAATGCTTTTAAGGGAGGAAACTTAACACAAGCTACTTTGATATTTTACTGTGGACTTTCACCTCTAAGTTTTGTAAGTAGTAATGGGCTGGCAGGATGTTGGCAAAGGTACTAAAGGATGACAACCATGCATATATACAGAAAAACAAGATCATCTAAGGCTGTCAGGAGAGTTGCTACCAGCAGGAACAGAGTCCAAAGAAGCAAAAGGGTAAAAGACATGAAGACTAGAAGATCTGAGCAGGGACACCTCTTCTACAAACCAGAACACAGCCCTCTTCCTCAGCTCCAGATAGGCGCTCCAGGTAGATTCCAGCTTGTAAGGACCTGAAACCCAGCCACACATTCCCAGGGAGAGGAAGGATCCAGCAGAACAGAAGCAGAAAATGGTGCCTCCCCACATACTTCAGGGTGAAGGAAAAGCAAGAGTGCAATACTATGTCCTAAGCTGGATGCACAAACCAGCAACTGGACTGATACCAGTTGAGCCAACTGGCACCAGCACAGGGCAGCATCCTGGCAGGAAGACCATGAACCAGCCAGAGCCTGAACAACTCTTGGCATTAACAAATGGACCAAAGACAAAAAATTAGAATAATTCATTTTCATCCTTACAAATTCTGTTACTAATGATTTCACATAGGTTCAAAAGAACCTTCCATAGCTCTTACCCTGGCAGAGCCTGAAGCAGACGCAGCTCTGAGTAGATAGTAGATATATTCCCCTCATTTTTAAGACTAACTATGTAATATAATTTTGTCATCACCACCACAAGGACTCTCATAAGAGGCAACCTTGGAGAGCCTGGGTGGGGACTTCTAGAATCACATAAAAATATCCCGTCTATAGCACTGGCCAGAACTTCACTGTTTTTCTTGTGGGAAAATAAACTGAAGGCAGAGAAAAATCCACCATCTCTGAGTGATTTGAAACAAGCACCAGTTAAAACTGTTATGTCAAACGTACAAGTTTTTACCTGGAGTGTAGACTCAGAACCTGCTGGCAAATTAATATTTAACAGGAATCTCAGGACTTTAGAAGTATGCTGCACACTGCAGGCTTTTTTATAGTAAATAAAAGAGACTAAATACCAGCGAAGGCTTCATTATGCGTTCACACACCTACTTGTAGTGGGACATTTTTACAAAGCACTCGCATACCAAAGTACCATAGCAGCTTAGGCCAGGTAGGAACAGGGGTCACAACATAAGTGTGCTGCCCTCCATCATGCTAAAGCTGCTTCTCAGCTGCATGAACAACTCCACCTGAAGCTGGGTACTGCGAGGGCCAAGCTGTCTCCTGTGACAAATCAGCTTGTTTGGCTCGGGTACTATAATGGTGTTTTGCGGTCGAAATTGCAGACAAATCTAGAAGGATTAGTGGCCGGAGAGCAGGAGTTGAACTGAGAAATTTGTTCCTCCTGCCAAATAAATGCAGCAAATGAGTCTTGGGGAATGGAAGTAGAGGGTGCTGTGTGAAAAAAAAGCATATCACTGTCTCCTGCAATGAAGGACCCG
Source organism: Neopelma chrysocephalum (assembly GCF_003984885.1). NCBI lineage: Eukaryota > Metazoa > Chordata > Aves > Passeriformes > Pipridae > Neopelma > Neopelma chrysocephalum. The sequence continues at coordinate 5,060,517 of NW_020897737.1, forward strand.
AAGGACTGGCTGTACCAATTAAATCAACTTCGTAGCCAATAGCGCACTACTGCAATCATCTGTAGACAGTAATATTTAAATCAAGAGCATTTTCTCTCAGTTTAGGTTAAGACAGTTCATAGTAATTTTTTAAAATATTAATATAAAACATTGCTGAAGTGAAATCAGAGCCTTGACAGCACTCCATTAGCTGATTTCATGCAAGGCTAGAAAAAGTAACTTCTCAGCAAGATATATAAAGTTATGAGCAAGGTTTTTGTTTCTAGTGAGAAGATTTATTATTGCCACTACTATTTCTAAAATTCATTTCTAAAGCATTGTAAGATTTCAGTGTGGCTGGCTTTTTTCTTGAGTGCTGCAAAGCAGTTTTTCTGTATACTGAAAAGTTTTTTCTGATAAAAGATACTGAGAACTTAACCATCTTAAGCTCGGACTATTAAATGGCCATTGAAGTTCTACCAGCTTCTAAGCACAAGTTTTTTAAAATTAACTTATGAATTCATATTGCTAATAATTATGCAGCATTTTAGAAACTTCTAGGATATTTTTTGTTGTTGTTGTTATTATAAAAGAAACTCACTCTTGAATGGTGAAGCTGGTGAATGGTGTTGGTAGGTAAGACCATTCATTAGAAGCAAGAACATTCAGAATTGAAGGGTTCAGTCAGACTGACACAGATTTACTGCAAAAAGTGAAAGCATACAGACATTTGAGTTAAGCTGCCTAGTGGGAATACTTATTGGAGTTTTCTTTCCCTGCAGTGAGGTTTTACTGTCACCTCATCTCAGGCAAGGTCCTCTCTTGGAATATTTGCCAGTATAATCATTTCCTGTGTATATATAGGGAAGGAGGGAGTGAGGAGGGGAAAGAGGGAGGAAACAAGGGAGAGGAGAAATGAGATCATATGATATTTTTAGACTTGACAGATGAGATATATTTCTGTTGGAAAATCACTTTAGCTAATCTCATTTGTTTTATTCATATACCTGGTATAAATAACAATGCCGAGTGTAACTTTTTTGCTGTTAGAAGCTTATAAATACTCCACCTCTATTACACAGCTGTAAGCAATGAAACTACTGCTCAACTAGAGGTTATCTGAGATGTAGTGAATGGTTTTGCACATCTTCTCGGTTCAGTTTAGTACAAAGTGCAGTGGCTTGAATTATTTCAACTTAGATAGTTTGAGAGAGCACTGCTAGCAAGATAGAAATCACTGCACCCACACCCTGAACAGCTTTAACAGTCAACTTTCAGTCTGAGAGCAAGCTAAGCCATCACAACTTCTGCACTGAAAACCTTTTGAGCCATTTCAACTCAGGATTTTGCATGTGCCTGATGATATCATAGGAGGGCTAAGCAGTAAAGCTATTCCACCACACTAGACATCTTCTAGAGTAGCCTATGGCCATGATCTGAGACGATAAAGCCTACAGCTCCACTTGCATTGTTCTGTCATGATTTACGGTCACTTCTTCATCCTCTTATGAACAGGCAGAAATATCAGCCCCCAAATCATAGCAAAGATTTGATCCTGCCCCTCTGACCCTTCCAGACCTCACCTCCCTGGCTATAGGGCTTCTTTGAAGCCACACTGGTACAACTTCCGTAAGCAGCTCCAGCCTCTAAACTATCCCCTGGGGAGTTTTCCTCACCTTGAAAAGTCAATAATGTCCTTATTTCAGTTGAGTATTCATTAGCTTTCTGTAAGCAAGCCACTGAGTGGGCAGGGAAGAGCACAAGAAAGGATGTGTATTGAGAAGACACAATGTTCGTCTCTGGCACTGTGGGAAGACTGGCACATTGTAACATTCAGGAATAATAATTGGACCTCTAGCACTTTCACTAGCTACTTGATCAATCTTTAACAAGGACTTAACATACTGATGTTCTTGAAAAGTAGCCACTGGTCCAGATACACAGCTTGTGAGGGTCAGGAAATTTGATTAAAAATAGAGAGTTGAAAAGCAGGTTACTCTTTCTGACTTTTGCTATAGAAAAGTAACATCTCAAATAAAATAAATAAATAAATAAATAAATGAGAACATATTTGCATCAAAAACACTATCAAAGCAGGAATAGTAACTGTCATTTGATTGACTAACATTGCCCCTGATGTAGACCAAGCTCTGTGGTCCAGCTATATGCCCCATCATACCTGAAGATATCATTCCCCCTCACTCATGAAAATCATTGCTTCTGGGAACCTGGCTTACAGGGCAGAATGGGGGCATGGGGAGAACAAATGACAGCTTTCCTAAGGATTTGGCATAGCACTTCCAAAACCAAAGGTACAGGTTTTGGCTGTACCAACTCTGTTTTCAACAAAAAGCACCTATCTCTGCCAAAATGCTATTGAAGTTCAAGTGATTAGTTCATTACATCTTAATTGATTGAAAATGTTACCTTCTTAAAATTTGTGAATTACCCTCCTTGAACCATTGGAGGTAATGATGGACTAATCTTTCTTGTTATATTAAAAAGGAGAAAATGTGGTGCTATAGTACTTGACTAATTTTGCTAGACTTTCAAATCTAATAATAGCATTCTTCATAATTGATTTGGTCTTCCTCAATTCCACCCAAATTAGCTTTCTGCTTTAATTAAATCACAACATATTTTATGCCAGGAGAGAATTGGTCATTTTTAACTGTTGGTATAATTACAAAATATCACCACAATGCACAGGAGCATCCTGAGGTCTATAGTTATAAATAAGCTTAAGAGTTAATTTTATGCTTCTGTTTTGCCTCCAATATTTACAGCATACTTTCATTGCTGATATGTTTTACGCTGCTATGTTTTATAGTGTTTTGAAGACAGTCCTGTAATTCTCAACATGCAATAATAGGAATTAAATATTTATGGTGGTGTATAACTTCAATTCTCTCTGCAGTCTTCAGAGTTCCCCTTAGAAGTCAGCATTTGTCAGCTTGGAGCCTGCGCTGGCACCAGTGATGATTGTACTGGCACTGCCTCCTGTTACAGCAAAGACTGTCTCTAGCCCCAGCTCATCCATAATTTCAGTGCATTTCATCCCATCATCTTCACAGAAAAAAGTTATCAAAGTCAGAAATGTTGCCCTATTTTTCAAGCCTGAGGAAGACAGTCTGAGAGCTGAAATTTTGCTTTGATTTCCATTCATCTCATGCATGCCTTGGAGCAGGAGATTTGACTCCATATGGGACATTTGTGACTCATGCCTCTGATCAGGCCAAGACTTCAGACTTCTCTTCACCTGACAATAGTTCACATAAAACACACAAGGAAGAGACATACAAGCACTTTCCATGGCATTTGAGTCTTGCCTAGAGGCTGCAGTGAGGGACCAAAGGATCAGGTTTTCAGGGACAGCCACTCTTCCATCTGGAGCCAAAACGGGACAGGAGCAGGAGAGTATCCAACCTCTCAGCAGAGCCAAACCTGCAGCTGACACATACAACAGTTGAGACGAGCCTTTGCCTACTGCTTTCCTGGGTCCTACTCCCTCCTGGGCCTGGGTCTCATCCTTAAAACCAGTTCTGGTGCATTCACGAACTTTAGGATTCATTTCTAGGTAGTGGACAGAAAGGCCACTGAGGAATTTAGATGACACAAGGCAAGAGAATGGAGTTGGCAACTTCAGGGAGAGACATAATCTAACTGTGGATCTCTTCAAGTCCAGCCCCCAGCTACCAGAGGTACAATGGAGGAGCACTGCTCCCTTACATTCAGCACAAGCCATGAAGCACCCCAGCAAGCTACAGTGGACTCCAGGTGTATAGTAAAGAAAATGCATAAAGGATCCATAATGGATTGTGTGCCTTGAGAAGCAGTCAGAGGGATCAAAATTATCACCAGTGTGAATGGCACTGGCATTGGGGCTCTCTGGAGTTGCCCTGTTAGTGGCAGGTCATCCCACGCATTTATTCTAGAAATTTTAGAATTAAGTAAGAAGCAAAAATTAAGTAATGTCCATTAAAAATGTCTAGACTTTTTATTTCTTTCTCTGTTCCTTTATCTGACCATCTGTGCTGCTTTAAAAACAGGAACTCAAGTTGCTGTTATCTCCACCATACATGGTGAAATGGACCTCAGTAAATCTGTAGGTCCCTCCCTACAACTTTTGTTCTCTGCAATGTAAATGACATTACTTCATGAAGTTATTTTAATGATAATATGGTACTCTTACTTTAGGCTTAATTTCCTTTCAACAGAGCCTCAGAAGAGGGTTTGAACACTTTACAGTGTTCAAAAGCACGTGTATTTCCTTATTGCCCAGACTTTTTTAATATGAATTCTCGTAAGACAGAGCATAACATGAATTATCTGTACCTGTGTTCACTCAGAAGCCCATAAACATTTGCACCTACTCTCTTCCTGCTTTTTCTTCTTGAATTAGTTGGTTGTTTCTCAACACAATCTGTTAGGGGACTGGTAAATCATTTACATCAGTACATGTTGCTATTTTCAACCTTGAATGTAACCACCTAAAGAAAAAAAGCCCTAGAAAGTAAAAAATTCTTTTATTGTATGTACTCTTTTATATTGTTCCTAAATATAATTTCAATTTTTATATGGCAGAAGCTAGGAAGGTACAGCAATGATTTCCTTTAAAATGAAAAAAGCTTAAAACATTATGGAACAAGATTTATGCCTCCAAAGGCCTATTCACTCAAAATGTCCTGTGTCTCAGTGTGAGCAGAGTTACATGCCTTCCCATTTGAACATCATCTCTGAGTGCCTTTTCTGAAAGAAATTCAGCCTGTAACTTGGACATTCATTAAATAGAAGTGAGGAAGTCCTGTTTATAATGATGTGCATAGACATAGAAAGTTGCCCCTTGTGCATAATTGCATATGACATTTTAAATTTTTTATATGTGTGTGATTATATTTATATATGTCTGTGTAAAAATACATTATTATTGACTCACAGCGATAATACTATTGCCTATTCTGGTAGTAAATGTCTCTAAGAAATCTTCCAAGAGATGTTGTCATTGCAACAACATTGTTCCAAAGTTGTTGGAATTGGACAAGTGGAGTGGACAATTGCTATGGACCACTCACTCTTCATGTGGAGATTTATTGACAATACAGCCCATGGTAGGTTTCCATGACAAATCCCTACCTATTGCTGCACCAGCTCTTTACACAAAAACATAGGTAAAGCCTTCAAACCATGTGAAGACTCACAGCGCTAAAGCATCTGATCTGAAAAAATTTTATGGAAATGTTAAATATTCTAATGAATTATAGCTGTGTGGTAACTGAACTGATCCAGTAAGTGCTTGATATAGTCATGTATACATGGCAGAGTTGTACTATATCTATCTGAAGATTCTGTCAGTCTAAAATTAACTTGAGTTTTAATAAACATTGCAAAATGAAAATAACTAATTAAAGGAAAAAAAGAGAAAAAAAAGTAGTAACTTCTTAGCTTTCAGTTTCTACCACTATGACCACAAACAAGTAGCAGAATCCAATCACTGATTTTATGTTTGAAGTGACTTAGATGTCACCCACAACAAGCTGATGTAATAGCTGAAGATAAAAGAAGGTAAAGAATAATTAAGCAACTCACAATACATTACTGCTATACATAGACACAACATACAAGAAAAATCACATCAGTAAGAAGAACATGTGGAGGAGACCTAGTGATTTTCCTGAAAAATTGTCCAAATTTCTCCTTGTAAGTCCTACTTGGGAACACTGGATTTGAAGGCCAATTGTTCTCACATATTGATAATGGGGAACACATTGATTTTCTTCACTAAGCCAGAGTTATAATCCATAAGACTGACAATAAAACAATTCATAGTACTTTGTCCAATTATCAACTGATTACCATCCACTCCAAGCAAAGCTGCAGTAAGCAAAATATTGAGAGACTCATTCAAAAATGGACCAAACTGCTTTTCTATCAAAAATTAAAATATCTATCTTCGGCAGCACACTGGAAAATTTAACTAAGAAACATATTTGTCCATGATCTACTCATCATATGATTGATTTCATATATTATTATTTACTTGAAGTAAATCAATTTAAGCATTGCCAATAATCAAGTCTTTACCTATTGAGCTCTATTTGGCTTGTACTCAAAAACTTCTAACTTGGTTTGAGAGTCACAAATCTTTTTAAAAACTTGTGCAAGTCTGCCTAGTACTTCTTATAGAAAGGAAAACTTAGCTATAATCATTTAGCATTATTAACATGAAGGAACTATTAGTTTTTAAAACTGGCACTCATTTATTTATATGGGTGATTCTACAACAATTGTCATAGTTTCAGTAATAATCAACTGGGCATGAAAGAGGGAGAGAAGACCCACTGCATGCTGGAATAGATGCAGTAAGGATTTGCACCTGCGATGACACAGCTGAGCTGGGTCAGGTCAGTGCCACTGCAGACCACACACTTCACAGGGACGGTGACCAGACCGACCACTCACCTGCAGTGTGACTTGTGACATTTGACCTCTGGCCTCTCTACCTCACAGCTCCAATTGCTCCTCCAACCAGGCCAAGATCAGCATTTCTTACATAGCTGGAGGTGACCTTCCCTCCCACGGGCAGGAGAAGTCTCCGGGATTGCCTGCAACACATGAGAGGCTCAATCTTTCCTCTCATCTTTGAGTCACAGAATCATTTAGGTTGGAAAAGCCCTCTAAGATCATCAAGTTCAACTGTTAGAGTTCTTTCTGCAGCAAGTCCAGAGAAACTTTTAGCTTGAGGGTACCAAACCTGCTCACAGACTTCAGTAGACTTGCAGTGAGGGATACTCCAAGTCGCAAATTCCAAGCATTTGGGAGAGTGTTCTGGGAAGTATCACTGTGTGCTTTCTGTGACTTTCCCCTCTCACTTGAGTATCTGAAGCTGGACAAAAGGAAGGATAACTGCCTAAGTGGACCTTAATGGTATTTCTTTGCTTATGTTGGATACGATTACTGGCCAAAATTTGATATCCAGAATTCAGAGGGAGAATGAGGCAACATCAGTTTCCCTTGATCCCTTTTTTCCTTCTCTTTTTGATATTCCAAGGAGTGCAAATAACTCGCTGTTTTTAAGAAATCAATGAAAGCTGTCATGTCCCTGCAAGTAAATGAATGACATTTAGACTTTCCACTGTACAAGTTTGAATATCTGATTGATTTTATGCTGGAGAATTTAGTTTAGGCAAGCAGTACTGCTAAAGTCTCATGCATCAAAACTAGACAGACTTTCACTTGCGATCTCCTGAAAAACAGAGTGAAACTGTCTAAACTTGTCAAGTACACTTGGATTGCTTGACCTTGTAGGAGAGCTACTTATATTACCCAGGGAAGTGCAGCATAGAGGGAGGCTACACTTCCACTTGTGTGGCCTCCTCTTTGCCATACCCTTCTGTATGAATGATACAGATTAAAAATCAGGTCCAAGATATTCTCAGAACAAGTGTGTTAGTAGCAGAGCAGCAGTTAACAAAGTTTACAAACTATGCCATCAAAAAAAGCAGCACAGAAGCTCTTCACCTAGCAAACTTCCCGGGGAAATAAGGTGGGCAGTGGGTGAAGAATTTGTTCAGACCTCGAGCACATCTGAGCAAAACTGACCCCAGCCGTGTCAGTGACTCCAGAAGGCCATAGAGAACTACAGCTTCCATCCCAGTACCAAACTGTAGGTCTCACTTAGCTGACAGTTAAATCTCACCATCTGATTTAATTCTGAGTTTTCAGATTAATTTTATGTTTCTCACCAATGTTCTGTCATTTGACTGGGTCTTCTCACCCTACTTACTAAGGAGTTGGACTTGACTTTTAAATCATGACAGGACCCTTCCTTGAGACTATGTGCTGATAAACAATGTTCTGCAACTTTTGTAACCATTTTTTCTTTCAGACACTAACCAAAGCATTAACAATTTTATCTGAAGAGTACAAATACATTTGAGTTGACCAACAAAGACAAAACAGTGTTTTATTAACATAAATACTCTACAAAGTCATCAACAGAATAAGAGTGGGTTGACTGAAAAACACATCAGTCAATAAAGCAACAATCATCGTTTCAAATCACTCAGGGAAAAATACAGTTATCTGTGGCTGCTTTTAAGAGTGGAAATTAATTTAGCCAAGTTTCTGAGAGGAATAAATGGCTTTTTGCCAGAGCCACCATAGCAAAATTATTATTACTTTCTGACTTCTAGCATGATGGCAAAACCCAGAATCTCACATGGCATGTGAGTGCAGAGTCTCATCAAACAGCGATCAAGGAGATGACATTGCATATGGCCAAAGCCAGCCCCTTTCAGAGCTGGATGTATTCACACCTACTCCGATTTGGGTGAAAAAAGAAAACAGTGCAGGATGAATGTGCCAGCTCAAATCCATGCTAAGGTGTGCTGCTGCATTTCAAGTGAATTGCAAGTGGCAGGCCAGTTTTTCAAAACAAGAAGGGAGCCATGAACATTACATCTCAGGAAAGCACAGGTTATGATCACCAGATCAATACATGATAAACAACAGCGTACCCCACACAGGCTGTGTATCTTAAATCAGTGCTGCTCAACTATGCCTGTTGAAGCAGAGCTAAAAATGACACTGAAATTTTTCATTGTACTTCAGAGTGAATCCATTCAGCCTGAGGAGACATAAAGCAGGAGGGGATCCTCTCAGAGAATCTGCTCTGATCTAGCAGCAGCCTTCCTGCTTCACCAGGGATGAGGACACTTTTAATGCATCTAACCAGCAGTGTCACTCAGGCATCCCTTCCCACGGAGCTCAGTCCTAATTTGACAAGTATGCAGAGCATAACACATAGAGAAGCGAATCACGACAGCTTTATACCCTGTGCCCTCTTCATCTCCCCAGAAATCTCCACTTCTGCTTTCAGTGACTAGTTTCCAAACTTTTCTGACAAATGAGTCACTACCCATCCACCCATGTTTCTTCTGGCAGAAAAAAAAAAGCCTTGTGCAATATCCATCACACTGAGGGACAGCAACACAACAGTGAAAATGGCTGTTGCCAGCATATCACTGCTCACAGAGAGCATGGGACCAGCGTACAGATCCACACACCAGGCTCCCCCAGCTCACAGCGTCTGCAGACCATCACCCAGAAACCCCCATCTCAAATAGAGGGACAGGGCTGGCTCCCCAGGACCCTCCATGTCAAGTTTTTCCATGCTGAGAAAACTCGGCCATTGCAACTGAATGGGCAGATGGAGGCAGATCTGCAGGAGAGCTGGTCTCGGAACCACGGTCCCCATTTCTGCACACAAAATACTCTCACAAAGTGGCTGAGGTCTCCAGTTAACATAATACCATTACTAACAACTATCTCATGCAATGAAAAAGGCATTTTTCCTGAACATTTGAAGGATCCATCTCCTAAACACCACCTTTCTTTTGAACTTCAGGGTTTACCAGGTGGCATCTCATTCCATGCCTACTTTCTGCCTGATTCCATTTTTCCTACCTGCATTCCCTCTCCCATTTGTTTTCTCTATTATTAATGTGCTCCTGGGTAGATTCATTATAAAATTAAGTTTTCATGTCAGTTCTTTAATAAGTATCTTGATCTAAATTTATTCCCTTAAAAAGAAGGAAATGGCATTGAGCAGGTCCCTTCCAACCCAGGTCATTTCATGATTCTATGACTTCTGCAATTTCTTGTGCAGAGTATAATCTGAACTCTGCTGCAGCTCCTTGTCATATCATGCTTATAGTGACTCTATCAGCTAATTAAAGATTTTACTCTCTTTGAAAATGTGAGTCCTTTTTTTCGCTGTTTTCTCAGAAAAAAAGTTCTGATTTTTTTAGTAGCACCTGATTTTTATGGAAGGCATCTCTTCCAAATAGACACTCTGGAAGAAGTAGCAATAATTTCTGACCTATTATGGGCAAATCAGCAGTATTAAGTGATCTTCAAAATACTTCTGTGGATGGTACAAAATGTATATAAGCTGCTACAGCCAGTTATTGACAAAATTATCTACCTTCTGGTGCCATTACACAGAACAGCCTAATGTGCATAATTACAGTAATTATGCAGAGTACAGCACAAACAAAAACAAAATTATATGCTGCTTTACACTGGCACTCTTTCAGACAAATTCATTTTCACATTTACAGTATTGCAAATATGGACATTATTAAAGCAGAATTTGAATATGGTACTCATAATTATGAGTACCAACTCCACATTAAATTGGTGTTTTCCACCTTTAGTAAGTTGTAGGTAGCTGCTGTGATATCTTTTTGATGGTAAACTAAACTACCTAAAGCCTAAAAACCTGTAAGGTTATGTCTGCTTTTCTTTAACAGTATCACTGAAAATTAAATATTACAGAATCTGTAACCACCTGCTGTCTTCAAGCTAACAGACCCTGCTTTACATAGTGCAAGGAGCAGGTAGCAATTGCCAGACAAGAATTCTTGACTTTGGGACCAAATGGATCTAAAATTGCATCTTTAGGTAATTCTAAAAAGATACATCCTTTCCGGATTGGAATTTAAAATACACTTTTTAATTCCCCCCACCAGAGGAGAGAGAAAATATTTTAAGTACTACTGTTTCACTTCAATTTGATTATTTTTAAGCAAAATGAAACCTTGGAGCACAATATCTGAGACTTTCTACACTGCAGTAACCTGCATGAGCTCATCTCTTTCCAGAACGCACACCCCTCTATATTCTATGATAAAATTCAAGCTATTGTTATTTTATGTGTGTGGTTATATGAAAGGAGAACCCTTGTTGGGACACATGACTGCTTTGACTTTGGGGATGACACATTGGCTGGTGGCTGGGAGGTATCCTGGACCTTTTCCTCCTAGAGCAGCTGGGCAAGGCTCTGGGATAAGGACAAGAGGGAGATAGGTTTGCTGGCAAGCATTATAGGTCAGGGTGTTGAGAGTACCTGGAAAGAACTCATCAGGAACAAGAAATAAAACACTGCTGTGACTGCAAGAGTATCCAGAACCCACCTAGACAAGCAGTGATTCCAGTGCTGGAGTGTGACTGCAGGCAGTGAGTGGTTGCTGGCACAGATCACTTGGAAACTCGGTAGCTGGAAGAAGAAGAAAAATGGACGGTCCAGTTTAAAGCCTCCAAGGGAAGAAGGTTGATTCCAGCAGCAGTTTTGGAAGTCTTTTTCACCAACTATTTGGACACCGGATCTTTCACAAGTGGTTTCATCTGTCCAGGCTTTTGACACTTGGGAGTGGGAAGGCAGAGAAAGAAGGATCACTGCAAGCAAGATGTTGAGGAAAGCAAACCTCTGAATAATTTGTTAAAGGGCTAAATTAGCAGAACAGTTTTTCACACCAACACATTATGATGTTCTCCCCTAGCTCAGAGTGGATACCCTGGCAGACATTAAAACCAAGACCACCAGGAAATGCAGAGCAATGGAGAGTCAGCAAAGGTTGCCCATGCGAGAGGAAACCTATGAAGCCCTGCTGTGGGTCACCAGGGACAGGGGTATTCAGACTTGCCCAGGCTGATCAAGCATGGGAGAGGAGATCTTGACACCAACAGCCAGACTCCTTCAGCCACTGACCTGTCCTGAAGATCCCCAGGTCTGAAGAACCACATGAGCAGAAAAGCACTGTTTCTTTCCAGATGTTTCTTTAGTCAGCTCTGGTTCTCATTTTACAAGTGAAAACTAGAATGCTAACACTTCTTAAAGAAAAAAGGATCTTGGTGTCTGCATCCATGTCTATTTATCTTTTGTTTGTGTCTCTTTCCTAACCTTTTGTGAGCCCATTGGACAATTTTGATCTAATAAGACAAGCAAGAAGTCTTAAAGTCATTAAGTTCCTACACATTTCCTGAAAATAGGATGTGGGTGGAAGAGAAAGACCTCATTAATGCTGCCTGTGAGGGAAAGGCTGATGAACAAACTCCCACCTCTTTAGAAACCAGATTGCACACAAGAGAGAAAGCAAGTGGTTATGAATATCCTGAGTGTGGGGAAAGCTTGACTGAAAACTCACACCTTGGAGGTCTGAAGAGGACCCAGACAGAAAGCTCAAAAACACAGAAACACAAACTTTCCTTCTTCATATGTTCTGACATTCAGTCTCACCATTTGGGGTAATCCAATCTATTTTAGTTTCAGGACCTGAAATGAGAAGGGGACCAGATGTGTTTGTGGTTGGGGTCTAAGTGTGCACATCTGTGAGCCCACATAAACTTCATGCAGGAAGGAAACACTCCTCAAATAACACATGAAGTTATCATGTATTTTTAACTGCCCTGAGACTGGGGAATTGCCATCTGTAATTGCTGATTACTGATGACCATTGAAAAAATTGGTGGAGTTTTAGCTGTCAAGTGGACCATATAATACAGGCAGGGCAACAGCTGGCAGCAAAGGGAAGGAAGTGTTTGTTTACCACAAAACAACTTAGAACTAGGATGAAAGTTTTATAAGCAGAGTTATGGTTGTGGTTCAAATATTGTGCTTCTGTGTGGAGATGTATCCAGCTGAATAGGTTGGTTTTGACTCCCTGATTAAAGTATCTGTTTAATCAAATTTAGAATCAAATAGCAGCCAACTTCTTCATTGTTAATATAGGAGTTTGGGTTTTTATACGTGATTGATGGCAAGTTTTTTATATATGTTAACATGTTGCATTCTGTGTGATCACTGACAGGATCTCTCCCAGATGCAAGGACTCAGTCCTTCACTTTTCTTGGCAGAAAATATCCTACAATTTCTCGAAAGTTCAAGCCTCAGTTCTCACTCCTACAGAACTCTGACTATATAATAGTCTTCAGATTGTCACTTAGGAGCTATGGCAACTGCTTGAAGACAATGACCCAAAGCAGATTTTCAAACATCTACTTTTTTAATCTTACATTGTTTTAATCTTAATAATCCCAGAAGCAACATATAAAAAGATTAAAATATTTTAAATAAGGCAGAGGATATTTTAATTTTTTTAATCACAAGATTTTCCAAAATGTGGAAATTCAAAAGAAAAATTTCCACTGCAAATACTTGAAAAATAAATTGCATTGCATAGAACAATTTCAACTTCTGTCTTAGAGTCACAGTGTTCAATTTCCATATCTGATTTATTTTATGGGAGTGTTCTGTCCATTCTGCTTTATTCCATTATGTTGTTAGAAAGAATTACCTTTATGCTCAGATAAAACCTCCCTAATAGGTTTGTTTATCCTTTTGGCCACAGTGCTGGTGCTCCAGAGCACAGCATCAAAACTGCTGAGTCAGCACATCCAAGCCAGTCACGAATGAAGATTGCTCTGAGTGGAACTCACTTATGGCCAGAGGCTAATTTTCACAGTTTGCAGGGGTGACAGGTTGATAAATTTGGAACCACAGCCAATCCCCAGGAGGAAAGTTGTCTGAAAGCTGCATGGGACATTGTTTTTTCAGAAGGACAAAAAGCAAAGGATCTCAAGGAGCCCAGTTTGATTCATAAGAGAGAAACCCTTTCCGGAGTCTTCTTCAGCCATCCCTACAGGAGACCTGGGCCCTGTTCTCTGCACCAGTTCCCATGAGAAGGTCCTAGCCATTGATGTATTCTGGATTCACAAAATCGTAGATTGGTTGATACTGGAAGGCAGATCATCCAGTCCTGCCCTGTGCTCAGAACAGGGTCAACAACAGCTCAGGGCTGTGTCCAGTCACGTTTTGAATATGTCCAAGGATGGAGGCTCCACAACCAAACTGAGAAACTTTTGTTACTGTTGGATCACCCTCACAGTACAGGGAAAAAAAATTAGTCTTATGTTTAAATAGAATTTCCTGTATTTCAGTTTGTGCATCTCATCCTGTGACTGGGCACCAATTCTAAGAATCTGGCTCCATCTTTTTTATGCCCCCCATTAGGTATTTAAAAACACTGATGAAGTCCACCATGAGCCTTCTCTTCTCCAGGCTGAGCACACCCAGCTTTCTTAGCCTGTCAGTCTCATATGTCAGTTGTTCCAGCCCCTTAATCATTTTCATGGCCCTTCACTGGACTCTCTCCAGTATGCCCATGTCTCTCTTGTACTAGGGAGCCCAGAGCTGGACACAGCACTCCAGGTGTCCCAACATTGTTGAGTAGAGGGGAAGGATCACCTTCCTCTTCCTGCTGGCAATACTTTGCCTAATGATGCCTAGGGTAACATTCACCTTCTTTGCCTCAGGGACTCATTGCTGGTTCGTGTTCAACTTGGTGTCCACCATGATCCCCAGGTCCTTTACTGCAAAACTGCTTTTCAGCCAGCATGTACTGGTGTCTGTGGTTATTCTTCCCCAGGGGCAGGACTTGGCCTTTCCCTTTGGTGAATTTCATGAGGTTCCTGTCAGCTCATGTCTCCAACCCACTGAGGTCCCTCTGAACGGCAGCACAACCATCCAGTGCATCAACTATCACTCTCGAATTTTGTACTGACTGCAAACTGGCTACACTTGGACACAGGTGACCACTTCTTGAAGCAGTTCCAATTTTATCAGTCAATCACCTGAAAGCACTGAAAAATAGCTCTTTGGTAAAACATCAGTATCTACCTACCTTTTTACAGAAAGACATGAATTTTGCCTAGGGGCACTTTTTTCTATGAAGTTCAGCAGTAAAAGAAGTGATGCTACTATACAACCTGTATCAACAAAATTAATAAAAGCTACCATCCCTCTCTACAACATCACATCTCTTAATAGACCAGAATGGTCATTACTAGTACTACTGCTATTGCTACTATAAAATTTCAATTTTCTTATTTGGGCTTTAAAAGCAGGTTTTACAGTTTCTTTACCAGTAGTTAAACTCCCTGCCTCTTACCTTGGCCTACTTGAATAGATTGCCTCGTACGTTCTGTAAAACTATTATTAATCACGTTTATTGCCTCAAGATTTAAGCCTTCATTTGAGAGATCCATATAGAGAGTAAGGAGTTGCTTTTAGAGGGGCACATTTCTGAGCCGTCTATTTCTTCCATTAATCAAGGCACCAAAGGAAAAATCTCCACCAATATAGCTACACCAGTTCTCAGCAGGCAACAATCTCCCTTTAACGTCTGTAAAGCATTTCTTATTTAACAATTCCAGCTAATTAAATAATCAGAGAAGCATATGTCTATGGAGAATCAGAGAAGTATATGCCTATGAAGACTGTTCAGTCCCAGCACAAGTGTGAGAATGTGTTTTTTTTTCTTCTAATTAGTATTGAAGCTAAATTCCTCCTTAACTCTTTATCTTACTGCTTATTTGAATTTCTCAGAAGCATTCATTTTGACTCTAAGAAACACTGTGATTCAAATGCTTGCAGCTTTGCTGATGTTCAGATTAGATCTCCTTATGGAGCAAAGCGTTCCCCGGGACAGCACTGCTTAGCAGGGCACAGGGCTCGGTATTTGTCTGAATCAATCCAGACCATTTCAGGGTCACTTTTAGCAAAGGAAAGCCTGCCTGTTAAGACCAGATAAGAGTGAGGTCATTGATTTATTTTTTCCTCATTATCTGGCAAGGTTTCAGTTGAAGCCTAAAGTCATTATCTCTGTGGAAATACAAACATAAGTTGGTCCCTTGAAGCAAGTTAATTTAGTTTGAAAACAGTTAGGGAGTTACCTTCTGAATTCAATTAGCTAATAACTCCTGATGGGTAAAGGTCACAGAAGAGCAAGGCACCATGCTGGTTTAAGTTAAATGCAATTCCAGGTAATATCAGAGCAGCACTTTTCCCCTTCTTACTGAATCATGGCTGCAGCTTCTGGCCACCATTTCCAAATTCTCCATCAACATGAGAGACAAATTTATGCCAGAAGGGATCGCCTTCAGGGATGAGAACAGCAGCAGTACCTTTGAGCCACAGCTCCTTCAATATCTTCCCTTTATACAGGAAGGAAATCATCAGGGGAAGACCTTGCCCCTTTCAATCAGACTGAAAAAAGCCCCTCTACTCACCTACCTTAATCAGAAAAATGTGTGCATTAAAATCCAAATCCCTCTCTGCAGCAAGGTTGCAGCCAAATGCAGGATTAACTTGCTTTTCTCCCAGATATAGAGATGTTTCTAAGAAGGACTGATGCTGTAGGAAAGCCTGTGTTTCTGCAGAAGAAATGACACCTCTGATCACTCATGGGCCACCATCTGCAGAGGCTATTTCAGGCTGGGCCAGGAAAATATTTCCAGCTTAACATCCAAGTTAGAAAATAATACTATGATAGAAACACTGACAGGCTTGATCACAGTATAATAACTGTTGGTATTACTATAATAGAGGGGAAGTAAATGGTGGAAGGGCGGCACATTGCAATTGTTCTCTCAAGGAAACACCAGGCTCTGAACTACCCTGGTCAATCACGATCTACAAGCAGCTCCCTCTTAGAGAAACGATTTTTCATTTTACAATGTGAAAGCAAATTTTGTGCCAGTATTACCTCAGGTCATTAGCTGTATTGTAATTCTTGTGTTTTTCCAAACTGATTTCCCCCTTAATTTGATTTTGAGCACCTGATTAAATTTACCCTCCCTGAAGAAACAGACATTCAATTTAACTCCAGATCAACATTCTCCTTTTACCAAAATACAGTTCTCATGGCTGCACTTCTAGCTTTAGAGTAATTTTGTCGCTGTTTAAAAGTGGCATTCTCTAACCAATGACAATATATTGGCTCGCTCCTGCACATCCATGTCGTACACAAGCTCAGAAAGCAGAACAATAAACCGAACAATGCAAAAGGTACTTTTCAGAGAACTACAAATCATTGAATTACAGGAAAGCCCAGTGTAGCACTGGTATTCACTTTACTTACTCATCCCACAAAGAATGAAATTGAGTACCCAATTGCATGGGTGTCTCTTTGGTTCATTAATGTAGTCCTCAGGGCTCTCACTTTCTCAGGTGGCTGGATCAATGCAACCTTCTGGATATATTCTCTTTCAAGACTCTGAGTGGACATCCAGGCTAGGTCTAAATTATTTAAGCAGTGATCAAACCTTGGGACCCTGACTGATTCCTCATAAAAACATTATGCAAAAGAATTATATTGGATCAGATCAAAGGTCCAGTTTGTCCAGTATCCCACCACTGATAGAAGCCAGCAGCAGATATCAAAGGAAACAATTTTAAGAAGGGGTAACCATGCAGTCACATTCTCCACTCTCCCCTCCCTGCATCCAGCAGCTGCCACGCAGGCAGCTCCTCAGGCAGGAATGTCATCTTGCTTCCTAATAGTCCCTGATAGATTTTCTTTTTCCATTAATTCCTCTGACTGGTTTTGAGCCCATCTAACCTCTTGACACCCAGCAGATACTGTAAGACTGGTTCCAGTTCAATCGCATACCACAAAGACCAAGTTGTTTGCTGTTGCTTGCTTAAGCCACTACCCAGTAATTCCACCTGATGTCCCTTGTTCTTGTTCTGGGAGAAATGCAAATAATCATTTGCTGCTTATTTTCTCCATGCCACTCATGATTTTAAACACCGCTATCACATGCCTTTCCACCTTCTCTTTTCCAATCTAAAGAGTCTATTTAATCAATCTCAATTCAGAAGCTGTTCTGTTTGTGAAAACATTTGCAGGTTTCTCTGTCCCTTTCAAGCACTGTTATACCTTTTCTTAGACGTGGAGACCAGAACAGCGCCCAGTAATCAAGAGGTGAATGCACAGCAAAATAATTATTTTGTTTTCTGTGTCTTCCCTAGCAATTTCTGACAATCCATTTGCTTTTGATCATTGCTCTGCCCTCAGCCAACATTTCTTAGAATTACTGACAGCTAATCTGAGCTCTCTTCCCTGAGTCATAATAGGTTGTTTAAAGCCCATCTTCAGCATCATACAGTCAGGTCTATTTTTTCCCGTGTGCATTATCTTGGCCCAAATGCAGGCTGCTATTCTACTGCAACACCACTCAATATCATGAGATTCTGCCACGTTTTTAAAAGCAGATTTTTTTTTTCCTAACCTGAGTAACTCAATTAAAGAAATATCCAGCACTGTTTAGGATATTTTCCAGACCACTTATGAATATGCCAGACATCACAGAACTCAGTGCAGATCCCCGTGGGATTCTACTTGTTATCTGCCGCTGAAATACCTGACTGTTTATTTCTACTCCTCACATCAGTTCCAGCAGGGATCTTTCCTTTCATCCTGCTCCTGTTTTGCTTCTTTAGGATCTTCTGACTGAGGAGCTTATCAAAAGCTTTAGGAAAATCTGAGCACTCCATACCAACCAAATCAGCCTAATCCACACACATGTCAGCGCTTCAGACAAACAGCAGCGGATTTCTCTCAGACACAATTTCTCTTGACAAAAGCCACATTGACATGTTTCCAAAGTCCTTTTTAAATACTGGCATCAAATTGCTATTTTCACTTTCTGTGGTACAGTAGATCTGGGGGGAAGAGATGCAGGAGTTCCTGTTCTGCTACTGGAAGTTGGCTGAATCAGTGTATGCTGTGGTTGCAATGACCAAAGTCCCTCTAGCCCTAACCATTAAAACAAGACCCCTCTTGCCTTTGTGAATGATGCCAAGCACGTCTTTTTCTCCCAGGCATTCCCTGTTTAGTGCCTTCAACAAGCAGTCACTTGTGCTGCTTACAGCAGCAGTCTCCCTCCCCATCGTGACACTTTCTCCTCTAAAACTCCTATTTTTTTTTTTCTGAAGCTGCTTGGTTCTCTGGATTGCTTCCAGTCATTTAATGCCCTAAACATGCCCATAGAATAACCTTCCTCTCAGTAGCCAGATCCTTCCTGCAGCCACACTGCACCTTCTTTGTGAACTCAGGCCCTTCTGGAGGGAAGGGAGAGATCTGCTCTCACAGGGTGAGGCCTCTGCCTTTCTCTCCCACCTTCAGCCATCCCTGATGAACATTACATGATAGAACTGTCTTTTAAGAAGGTTTAACAAAACTCAAATTTAAATTTCATGTGGGCTGCCCAGTGAGGAAAATTTTGAACCCACACAGCTTACACTGGTGCTTCCTCTCATGACCACAGATGAATCATCTTAGTGTTATGGCTACTCATCTAAAGCCTGAGACATCAATTAAATGAATGACAGTGACAGAGTTCTTCTGATAACATCCAGCTATTTGTCAAGAGACCTGCTAGTTGTTTCAAATTATTGTAGTTATTCCAGCTAAAATTTAACAATGCAACCACACTTGGTTCTTTCTAATTTTACCTATTTTCATGTTAATGGGCTTATTCTTATATCATGCTTTTCAGATTTTTTCATTCAATGCCTCAAAAAATGTGCACATTTCAGCAGCAACCTATTTTTCAGAATATGTCACAAGTTCTTAGAGCTGTGCACATACAATCAGTAAAATATCCACCAGTATCTTGGGCACTGCTTTGCATGTATGAGGTGCTATCTGTAAAAGAATTCAATCAGAAAATTCATTACAAAATGTGAGAAATGGCCCAGAACCTTCTGTCTAGTGTATGCTGAAGTTTATGAAGTGGTGTAAAGGGAAAATTGTTTCCAGAAGGCATCAGATAAGATAACAAAGATAAAGACTTCCAAATAAGAAATTGGAAAACAGACCACACAGTGATGCCCAAAAATATGCCATTATAATTCCAGATACCAGTGCTCTAGTTAACAGGTAGATCCGTGTTCACTCATGTGAAGCGAGATGGGGGATTAAAAATGTCCCTGTCTCTGAAAACAGATATTATGAAGAATGTTAATAGTAATGGAGTATTCTCAACTGAAGAGGTAAAACCTCTCAGTGGAAGAAAAATAATTCATTTAATTTTTTTCACTGACACACTTATGTGCCTATGTGTGTGTATGTACATACAGAGGCCATATGAGTTCACAGAGCATTTTAAAAATGCTTGCCTTGACCTTCTCAGTCTTTTTAAAGGTGAAACAGGTAAGATGGCACTACTTTCCTATTGTGATTTTTCATTTCATATGAAAAGTCTTTTGAGCAGGACCATTTATGTCACCGGGGTTACAATAAGTACCACTAGGCAGTAACTGGTATCATTTACTGCAAAATTTAGTGTACAAAAAAATCTCCCTACACAGCACTCCAGGAGCCAGAAGGACACGTATAATGAATATTTCAGTACTTAGCACTCAAAAAGAAAGGAAAACCCAGAAGTGTTAGATCCCCAATGCAACCACATTAAGACAATCCGTGCATAGAAACAGTTTGAATGAATGCTTTCCAACTAATTCAAACCTAATAACCATAGCAATGTTTCCAGCTCTGCATGCTTCACTAAATGTTTCATTTTTTCCATTAGCATTCATTTCATATAATATTTTAGCAATATTTGTGTCTCTTGATGCATTGCTGATGCCCAGACTCTGTTCAGCTTCCCCAAGTCTCTATTCCATGCTATTTTTCTCAGGTGTCTGAGTCAACAGTTCAGAGATGATGTTCCTCCAAACCCAAGCCTGGTCCAGCTGTTTTGAGGTATTTAACCAGGGCAGAAGGGACTACTGGGCAGAGTGGAAGCAGATTAATGCCAGACTCCTCCTGGTGACATCTTTAATTGCCTTTTCTCCAACTAGATTCTGAAAAAGGCCCTGACCCTGCTCCATCTCTCAGTTGCCTGCTGGGGAAGGGAGGGTGGAAGGAGCTACTGGTCTCTCCCTCAGCCAGCCCACGGTGGGACAAGCCTGCAGGCACAGCAGAGGCTGAGTGGCTGCATGGACACTGTACACCCTGCCCTTACACACACCTTGTGTAAGAACCAAGACCAAATCTGGCCCATGGCAAAAGGGTCCTCCATGCCCTTCTGCATTCAGCCACCCAAAGGTTGGGCACAGTTCCTCAGGAATATCACAATATTTGCTTGTTTTCCCAAAGTCTCCTCTTCAAATGTCTCACAATTACAAGGAAACTCATCTTTCATTTAAAACAAACAACAGTTTGGGTCCTCCATGGAAACCCAGACATGGGAATCCTATATGCACACAAGGAATCTGACAGGTTCAAAGATCTCCAAGCCTATTACCATTACTTCTTCCCATCTTCCAAACTTTTAGCATCTGGGTTTAGCAACACTGCACAAAAGCTCAAGGCATAGGGCTCGTCATTTCTTTCATCCGGGCTTGGGGCCGCTACCTGGCAGTGGGAGTGAGGAAAGGGAGACATTTCAGCTGGTCTGCTGAGAAGCAATCACTGCTGCCCAGCAAAGCTCACGCTGCTCCGCTGTGGGAGCACTGCTGTCACCAACAGCAGGCTTCACACCAGAAACGTTCAGGCTAAAAGCAAAATCTTTACAGCTTCCAAAAAACTGCCAGCCTTTGTAACTACAGACAGGCAAAACTCAACTCTTCCTTTGAGTGGGGGCAGAAGGATTTAGTGCGTTTACTGACCAGGCTACATGTTCTGTCATCTGGAGCCTTCTGCTTGCTCTTTATTTGCAATATTTCAAAGAAACCCCTTGCTGAGGAAGCACATACTGATGACAGTCTTTTCCCTCCCTCCCACAATAACAACCCAGCAGTGGCTCTCCCGCAATTATCAAAAGAGCCCAGGAGCACTGAGATGGGAACGTGAATGCACTGAAGCATGAAGCGGTTTATAATTGACTACTGACCCTTAACAAATAATGTGGTCAATGTAAACAGCAGTTACCTATGGTGACCTATTCAAGTACGTTCACGCATCAGGCACAGCAAGCAGGTGATTCTCAAGGTGTGCTGCCACTGCCTGGGGAGGAGCTGAGCACAAAGCTCGTGCCACAGCCAAGCCTTTCAGTATCAATGCCAACTTGCCACAACAGTTTCTTGTTGTATCCATGGTTTTCTAGTGAGAAAACTGACATGAAGGGTAATAAAAATGAAATAAATATGGGTAATAAAAATGAAATAACCACAGAGATTATGTCAACTATTTTTAATGAGGTATTTTTAAAATGAATCATTTCTTGTTAAATTCTAAGAGGTTCCAGCCTGTTGGTAATGTGGCTGCAGACTTACCAGGAGAAAAAGCATCATGTCAGCCCTCTGCAAAATGGCAGCAAATGACCTTGAAGTCTGCTTTCCTACAGGATGATCAGGAGATATGGAATCTGACTTTTCTGTTTGTTTGGGTTTTTTTAAATGCTGCTTGTTTCACTTCCATCAAAAATACCATCTGGCAGAAATCTTATCTCAGAAATCAACACCCAGGTCTAAGAGAGGAACTCAGTGCCACGAACCATTCTGTGTTATCAGCTTTCTTAAAAGGCAACTTCAGCCAACTTTTCACAGCAACTATTTCAAAGCGTAGGCCTGAGGAATAATTCCTTGTAACAGCTAGCCGTGCAGAAGGTCAACACATTATTTTATATATCTCAGCAATACTTACCATCTTCAAAATCTTGGAAAGTTTTAAAATCTTGTTTAACATAGGGGGAATTATTTGGCAGCATCTCCCACACAGTGAGTGAGAGAGATGATACAAATTTTGACAAGATAGTTGCAGTTCTGGAGCATTCTGGAAATACCCACTCCCATGTCTGGGGACAGGCTTTGGGTCATGACTCGAACTGCATGGGGAGCAGCCCTCAGCATCAATGGGAACTGTGCTCACGTATAACTGCTATTTTATTTTCAGATTACACAGTGGTGTGAACCAACACATTCCCTTTCTCATCACTTTAGACTCCATACTGAAGAAAACAGGCCCAGTATTCTGGTTTTCACTCTTGAATTGTGATTTAAGTGAGTAAGTTGCACACCGTACTCTCTTTTAAGCTTCAGGAGCAGCAGATACAAGAAAAACAGCTGCACCAAACTATAGCAAGTATCAGTATCTTCTCAATATTTTCATCCATTTTTTGTAACGGTGAATGAGTACTTTAAGTGCACTACCTTTAACACACATAGTATCTTGAAATTTGTAAACTTGTAAACTTTTCCAAACTTCTAAGAATTATGCCTTTCTTGGGGAAAAGTAAGCATGCAGTAATAAATAAAACTCCTAGCTATATACCACAGGCTTTTTTCTTTCCTTTAATTATGAGAAAACAACAGCACTCCATTTCAAGTTTAGTTGTGGTAGATCAAATATTGACTCTTGCACAGAGGCATGGCTTCTCAAGGCCACTTGGAAAGTTGACAAACCAAAGCAGAGAAAGAGCTTTGACTTAAACAGGGGTTATTTTAGTATTGACCTAAATTAATGAACAGTTTACTACTCAACTTATATGCTAAATTGGACAATTGGAGTTAACTGAAGGAAACTTAAGACATATACTTATGGTCTGGGGAACACAAATGTTGGATTTATTTCACTTCCAACGAATAAAAAACTTTGCTTTGCAAAAAAACCTCTACGACCTTGCATTAGACCAATCAGACAAGCTGAAATAATTGAATCTCTGAAATATTTGCAAAACTGAATTGGAATGGGTGAGGATGTTACCATAAAAAAGGTAAAGACTTCAATTATTTTCAGCAATTCTAAGTGGAGCATGAAGATTTCTGAAGCAGCAGAGAAGAAAAAAGGCCTGTGCACTCCACTCAACTTAGTTAAAGTAGAAATGATAGCTTTCTGGACTGCTACTTAAACTCCCAGAAAACTGTGTGTAGCCAGTAAAATGGGAAGCAGAAACAAAAATCCAATATTGATTTCAGTACTCCATAATGACCAGGTTAAAACTTATTTTCTGCTACAAATTTCCATCTCTTTCATCATGAATTTCATGGATTTTTTTTTTTATTTTTTTCCTCCTTTTTAAGAGACCACTGTAGTATCCCCATCATACTCACTCTGAAAGGCACAATAGAGTAAACATTCTACTGAAAAATTATGTGAGCTTGATTATCATAATGTGCTCACATGAACAGGGGTTGTTTATGAGGATTGAATACAGATTTCTACTTACATTTCCTACACCTGTGGACCTTGTATTTTAGAGAAGAAAATGCCATATCCTCAGATTTTAGGAAATTTCAGACACTTGGAGAATACATTAGTTCAATTTTTTTAATTAGTATAACAAGCATCTTACTGCCATCTAGTGAGCAATGTAAAAGCAACTAACACATCAAGGTGCATGAATATTTTTCACCAAAAGCCATTTTTCTCTTTCATAAGTCCAAACAGAAAACAAAGGCAAATTTAGGTATGTAACACTGCTAGAAAATAGATACTACAAAAAGCTTTGCAAGATAATACTGAAGAGGGGCAGGCAGTCCAGCATAAGGAGGCAAGTTGGAAATTTTTTAAGACCATGTCATCCCACTATCCTGGGAATGCAGCCTTCTCTCCTCCACAGATCTTGATGGGATCACCCACGCTTCAGACAGTAGGGCATATTTACCTGACAACAGCCATATATTCAATTTTCAGTTGCTGTGGAAATGCAAGGCAGGTAGCACACCTGTAAGCTTGAGCAAGGCTTTAGTGGCTACCCACAGAAGAGACACACCCAGGCATCACCAACAAACATCAGCACCATCTGTCTGAGTTCTGGTTTGAGAGAATATGAAATTGGGTTGCCACAGGGCTTCTTTCTATCCATGAGTCAGGCACCTGCGAGGGCAGGACCTAGCTCTGCTTTTTGTCTAAGCAGAGGTGGCAAATTTTCCACCTTTTCCCAAAATCTGACTGAGCTCAAGACTTGGACCAGAGTTTGCTAGTCTAAGTTCAGACCTGAGAAGGCAGAACCACAGGTGGGACCCCAAGAGCAGGAGCCTGTGAACCCCTTTGAATGTCACTGATG
Organism: Neopelma chrysocephalum; assembly: GCF_003984885.1. NCBI lineage: Eukaryota > Metazoa > Chordata > Aves > Passeriformes > Pipridae > Neopelma > Neopelma chrysocephalum. The sequence goes on from NW_020897737.1 coordinate 5,085,132, forward strand.
GAGATCACTACACTTGGCACAATGGGGTTACTACTCTGTGGGTGAAGGTCTCTCTTGGTCAGCAACACCAGACAAAGCTAGATGGGTTATTTTGGATAGCAAGCTCCTAGCTGTGATGGTCTCAGGGCACATGATCAGCATGTTGCCAAGGGTATGTCCAGACGTCCAGCACTGGTTTTCTGGTGCAATACCTCAACTGTCCTTCACAGTTCACTGACTTGTAGAGGACAGCTTATGTCTAACAGGTGGTGTTCAGAGCTGACATTCTCTGTCCTCACAACTGCCCCAAAAATGTGCTAGTGCACAGAGACATTTTGGCCACTTTCTTTAAATACATGCCTGTTAAAGGAAGAAAAAAATGGGATAGAGTGTAAACACACTTGAAAACCCCCTCCCGCCCCAGGTGACAGGCAAAGGAAAACTGATGGGGCCTTGCAAGGACTACGTGATTTATCAAGTCAAGAAAGTGGTTTCACAATGTTTGTTTATATTCACAAACTCATAGATTCTGTCAGCATTTACAGAAGCAGAAGAAAGCTTGGAACAGGAGGTGCTTTAGAAACCACACTCCCCCATCACCCAATGACTAGCAGTGTCAACCACCCTTTTTTCCCATGTTCAGTCAAACACATCACTAACGTGCTCTGTTCTGTTCCTATCACACAGGCCCTGCATTGTTTCTGACACCAATGCCACAAGAAGCAGAGCCAGCTGGAGGAGGAAGGGAAGAAATGAAGCAGAACTTTTCTATGGCAGGTGTGTTTGTAGAGGAAAAACATGAATTCATCCCCAAACACTAGCACATTCCCCAAAGGTAGGTTACAGGAATAAATATATCTATGCTACCTCTACACTACAAAGTGGCAGATTTTACAAAGTCTGTATTTATCTTTACTCAGCCTTACTGCTTCCACCAGCTGACATTAGCAGCAGTCAGAAGTCAGGATGAGGTTCTTGTCAAAGCAAATGGCACCACCCAGCACTTCTCAACCTTTGCAGTCGGTGCACACACAGCTGACCCCACCAGTCTAGCCTTAGCAAAAGCCAAAGAGAAGACTTCCCTAATTGGTAATTTTAATTATGGTCATTCTGATCCAATTCTGCTTACAAAACAGATGCTTTCTCCAGCAAAGTTTCTTATGCTATAGATTTTCTGTCATGCATGACAAGCAATGCAATATATTTGTTAAAATGTCCCTGTAAACCATGAGGATAAAACCAACTGCTAGTTTCACCAGCACAATCTTGAACATCTGTTCCAGGAAATGGTGACAGATATCTTGCTACAATATACTACACTAATTTTTCCAAGATATTGTTATATTAGGTAATTTAAATTACAATGAGGTGTTTTATTACTACAAGCAAAAACAGACAAAACCTCCATAACCATTTCTAAACTGCTTTAGTGACCTAAATCACTATCTGCTTACATTGCCACTACAGCAGCAACACCCTGCCACCATCAAGCCCTTTGCCAAAACTGACCCATCCTTGTGGGCCTGGATATGGCATGACATGCGGAACACAGCCTGTAGCACAGGGGAGGAAAGGAAGGATTTAAGAGATTTCCCTGTGTCTGTGGTAAGCCCTACTGACTTCAGAAGAGCTGTACAGCAGGATGAATGTAGCCCAGTGTTCCTCTCATCACACTTTAACAGCATCACTTAATTTTGTCAATTTAAACACCAAAATCAGCATTCAGTTCAAGTATTTCATCACTGGGCAAAGAAAGAAGGCTGCCTGTCTTCTCCATTTAGACACTGAAGAGTAATAATATATTTGGATTTCATCTTGGATTTCACTTATGAAATTTTTCATTTTTTAATCACTTGCAGAAGTCTTGAGAGTACAGCAGCAGCCAGAAAGTCTTTCTTGTTGCTCTTTTGAACTCTGTTCCATGTCTATATATACTTAATTCCATATGAACTTCAAATTAGAGCTATTAAACTAACATTACATTCTGCAGATAAAACCCATTTTTGTCCTTCAGGATTTTCTCTGCTCACAAGAGGACTGCTTTGTTCTATTTTTACTGCATTGATTTTACCCGTTTTCTCTCTCATTTATAGGTATTTCAGAATATCTTTTGAATGAGGGATGTTAACATTATGCAAAGTGCCTACTTCAGAACTACTCATTTTTTTCAGCTTCACTGTGTGACTACTTTTCAAATCACTGCCATTTCCTATGGCTCAAAACAGCAGCAAGAAGAGCAGGGACAACCAATTTAACTTCCTCCGTGAACTCACAGAGGCCATGACTGTCACTTTTCTTACAAGCAGTGAGATTGAGGAAAGCTTGATATTAAATTCAGTGCTACTAGAGTTGGATCGTGTAAGACAGTCATCCATCAACACATTTTAGCAAGCTTAAATGTAAAGCTTGTCTCAATCTGAAATCAGTGGGAGTACAAAGATTGTTGAAGTGCTGTTTCCCACCACAGCCAGAGCGCTCAACATGACCAAATGGTTTTTGTTCATCCTCCTTTTAGTGACATGCCCTTGGTTGGGGGGGAGGGGAGAAGGGGAAGTCAAACAGCAGCACTGAAAAGAACAGCTTCCAACATTTTGGGAGATATAATCAGAGAATGGCCACCATCAACTCTGTGTGAAAAAAACAAGACAAGGGGATATCATGTGCCATCAAGTTGATTTTGCCTGTAGGCAGGCATTTAATTTTTTTTTTTTGCAATTTCACACATGCTGATCAAGCCTGATAACTATGCAGGTATTTGGCTCCCATAATTGTCAGAGGGTTGTTCCAGAGCCTTACCCTTCTGCTCCTCAGTAATCTTGAAACCCTTCAGGTGGGCAAATAGGCCCGAAGAAGATTATTATTGTGACAGTAAGAATATGAATGGCATGATCCCTAACTTCTCAGAACTTAAGTTCCTAGACTGGAACTTAAAGGAAAATATTACAAGAGATGGGAAAGAAAAGGAACACCTTCTGGATAGAAGTCAGAGCTTTGGGAGCAAGGAAGAGTAAAATCACAGGTTAAGAAGTGCAAGCATGCCCACAAGATCATGTTTCTCCCACTCCTGTAAATTTCATCTTGGCTAGGCTTCACGAACAAAGATTTAGGACCTGTAAATTTAATTTTGTGAAAAATCTTCCTAGATATTTTTATATCCTTCTTTTCAGATACGAGTGGATTCTCTTGCAGGAAACCAGAAAAATAGTAGGATTTGTTCAAGACACAACATATAATGGCAGGTGCCTCGCTAATCCCTTTCTTCTTTTATAGAGCTTGTATTCATCAAAAATGGCCCAGAGCATTTCCTTTTGCCTCTGGTCTTTATGTACTTGTTCTGTATCACTAAAAAAAAAAAAAAGAGAGAGAAATTGTACTGCTCATTTTGGCACAGGTGCCATACCATACATACATACCTACATACATACCATACCAACCTGATCTAGTTGAAAATGACCCTGCTATTGCAGGGCTGTTGGTAATTACCTTTAAAGGTCCCTTCCAACCCAAACCCTTTGATGACTGTATGAATTGAGGCACTCAGTATTTCATTTCTGTGTAACCACACTCCTAACACAGCCACCACGTGCGCCACGTGTAGTTCATGGGTGAGTTGCTGCCCAGCTGGCAGCAATTCAACTCACAGCAATTCAAGATTTCAGGCCCAGGGCAGTACCTTTTTCACATTTTTTGTGTTCATGAGGCCACAACGTACAAGCCACACTTGGCATAGATGGGTACGACCACGAGTGATGCCGTGCCCACAGAACCCACGGTGCCACAGATAAGAGAGATGATACCAGGCAGGAAGCCTCTCATATCGATGCTTTCCTTCTGCAATCACACGCACCGGACCATGTGTGCGCGCTCTCCACACACACATGTGTTGTTTTCTCTCTTTCTCTACACACCCAGGCCAGGGAGTGGCTGAGACGAGCCAGGGGGTGGCTGTGACAGAAGGGGGTGGCTGTGCCGGGTCAGGGGGAGGCCGTGCCCGGTCAGGAGGTGGCGCTGCCCCGGCCCCTCGCCCCCCCCCCCGCCCGCGGTCCCTCAGCGCGGGGGCCCAGCGGTGCTGCGGGCCCGAGTGCGGGCGGGCCGGCCAAGCTCCTCCCCGGCGGCGCCGCCGCCCCTCGCCGCCCCTCGCGGACGTGCAGTCGCTCGGCGGGACATGGAAGCGGGCGGCGGGGCCGGGGCTCGGAGCCGTGCGAGGCTTCTACTGCTGCTGGCGGCGGCGGCGGCGGCGCTGGGAGGCGAAGCGGGGGCGGAGGAGCCGCGCCCGGCGCGGCAGCGCGGGGACGAGCAGTGCCATTACTACGCGGGAGGGCAGGTGTACCCCGGGGAGGCGGCCCGGCTGCCCGTGTCCGACCACTCGCTGCACCTCAGCCAGGCCAAGAGTAGGTGCCGGGCGGGGACGGGGCCGCCGGGGGCGCGGGTGCGGCGGGGCCACGCTGGGGATGTGCCCGCAGTGCGCTGCGGGAGCGGCGGCGGCAGCGCCACGTCAGGCGGAGCCTCGAGTGCTCCCCGGCCCTTCCCTTCCCCACGGCCCCGCTGCGGCCTCCGGGCAGGGAGCGAGGGAGGGAGGGAGGTGAGCTCCCGTCTCTCCCCCAGCCCCTTCCAGGCCTGCATTTCCATCGTGGGCACTTGGCTGCGAGTTTGGCGTTTCACGGGCGTCCGGCGAGGCCCGTGCTCCCGGGAATGGCGAACGGGTTAAGGGAAGCGCTTTGGGCAATGCACAGAAGTGGTTTGTGCTCTCGGTGCGATGGGAAACGCTGAACGGGCACCTCGTGCCTGCGCTCTCTTGTGATTTAAAGCCTTTGTGGCAGACCTGGGTGCAAACACCTTCAATCACGTCGCAGTGAGACGTTCAGGGGGCACCTGCTTTCCAAAAATCCCGTTCTGCAGAACAGAGAATAGAGAGATCACACAGAAATTATCTTCACTGTGAGAATTTACAGCTTTAAAATACTTTTCTGTGCCAGGCTATAAGTTCTGTTTTAAACGTTTGCAAGCAGATGCTACAAAAAAAAAAAAAAGGAAATTGGCCAAGATACTTGTAATCAACGCTGTGTGGGTTTTCCTCCCTTTGCAATGTAAGTTATTATAGACAGGCATTTATAACCGCAAAAACCATCACCTTAATATAGGAAGAGATGAAGATAAAAAGTATTAAATTTCTTTTCCTTCTCCCTCCTAATCTGGAGGTCTTTGTTATACATTCTCACTGACCATATTCTAGTGTGAATTGGTTGTCCTAAAAGGAGAGGCATCAAGATAATAATTAAGATTCCATATGTTTTTCTCAGAAGCATTTGCCTAATTTCATGGAGCTGCATGTCAATGTCCGTGATATCACAAGTGTATTCAGATGACCTTGTACGTCCAGCATACCCTATCCTTTGTCTTGGAATTCACATGGCTATGAAAATAGTACCTGGCAGATTAATTTTTAATATTTTAAATTCGAGGTTAATCCCTTATGATAAGAATAGTAAATATATGTCATACATTTTAACTTGATTTTTTTTTAAACACAGCTATCTTCAAGTTACAATTTGCTTAGGATTTGTAATTTAATAAATATACGCTACATTTTCAGGCATTTGTCTCCAGACACGTTGTAGCATTTTTTGGGGACTTGAGTTTCAAATAGTTTTCCATGGCTAAAAACTAACAGTATGGATTTGAACCATCTTATGCTTCTGGTTCACAACAGCCATTCATAACAAAATAGTGGGGATACCCAAAATATTAATCGGCTTCCCCTTCAGTCCAGCAGCTGTTCTGCCTTCAGCTGGTGGTGCACACATGGTTTGTTCAGTGTGCCCAGATAAGGTTTGTGTGGCCTTGATTATCAGTGATTCACAGGGCTCATGTATAAGCACAAGTTGGTCAAATTATTTACTTTCCATGTGTACTAAAACCTACATTTCTTCATGATTTTGTATCGCTGATTAGAGCGGCAAAGCGGCTTCACTTTGTAACTTGTGCAGGAGGTTGTTTTTCAAGCAAAAGGAAGAGCAGCTGTCCTTGGACAGCTTGGTTTGAACATGGGCTTCATATTCCGACTTTTAATTCAGTGTTTTTTGCATTTCAGTCTCCAAGCCAGCACCGTACTGGGAGGGAACAGCAGTCATCAATGGAGAGTTTAAAGAGCTGAAATTAACAGATTATGAAGGAAAATACCTTGTCTTCTTCTTCTATCCTCTTGACTTGTAAGTAAGACCACAATAGACATCCCAAGACTGAGTACAGCTACACTTGATTCATAATTCATTAATTTTTCTCTTTTTTTGAGGTCTTGTATTTTTGTTTGGTAAGGATTTGGGAGAGAAGAAAAGAATGACAGAAGAAAATATATTCTTTGCATTTGTGTTTTCATCATGCATTGGTAAAATTGTGACACAATCTTTGTCCTAATAAGTGTGTCCACTAATTTGTTTCTCCACACAAAAAAACCAACTTTGTATAACCCATTTAGGCAACTTCTGTGTTCTGTTTGATGTTGTAAATCACTGCTGCAAATAGAAGGCAGCATCCCATCTGTATTTTCTAGAGTGTATATAGTGGGGGCATTTTTCCTTTAAGCTCATCCCATAACAACTATTAACCTCCTTTATTAGAATGCAATAAATTTACTGATTGAGTGAAAACATCTCTGCTTTCTGAGAGACAATCCCATTCTTTTCCACAAAATGATACTTTAACTACTTTATTATTATAATATCATTAGCTTCAAAGCCCTATAAATTGTAACCTTTACCACTCTATTTCTTCTGTAGTGGAAAAAGTTGAAGACAAATTAATTAAAATTTGCAGACATGCATGGTAACAACAAATTATAGTATCACCCTCTGAAAAATTGGCTTATTGTACTTAAATTCAACCACTTAATATTCATAAAGTCTAAAAGAAAGTAACTGTAAAAAACTCTGAATCCAGAGTTGTTTATTATTGTAAGATAACTGTAGATTTATAATCTTCAGTAAAAAACCATTTGTAACTAAGCCAGAGTCTGAGGGTGGAAGATTTGTCAGGCAGCATTTTAGTTAAATACTTGAAGATGCAACGAAAATAAGCAAAAGCTGAAATAATTTATGATAAATCCACCATTTTAAGTTAAACAGAGAACTTACCGGATGTTTCATGAAATTTTGACTTTATCGTGTCTTAAATTTTCTAGTACGTTTGTCTGTCCAACTGAGATAATCGCCTTCAGTGACAGAATTGAAGAATTCAGAGCAATAAATACCGAAGTAGTAGCATGTTCTGTGGACTCAAAATTCACTCACTTAGCATGGTATGTACCTTACTTTTGCCTTTCACTAAAAATTGTTCATGGATCCATCTTATGCAACAGTGGTCCCCAGATTTTTAGCCTGTGTAAGTATATCATAATATATGAAGGCGTGATGCTGTTGACACAAATGTTTAAAAAAAACATTTTTAACCCTAGTATGTGAAAGTACCTTTATCTTTAAAGCTTGTTTAATTTCTGTTGCTTGAAATATGTCACGTCTCAGTTCAAAAAATAATACAAATACAAAAAAAAAGAGAATGCAAGTATCTGTAAATGCTTCACACTGTCCCAATTTGTGAGCACAGTGGCATAAAGCAAATGTAACTGACAAGAAAGATGTGGCCAGAACCTGCAAAAGATCTGCTGAACATTTTGCTCGAACTGTGAATAGTGTTCATCTCCTTTGTATGCAGAACAAAAAAATGTCGCCTGCACTAAATCCTTCTGTCTGCACTGTTCTGCTTTATGACTTCTGGCTTTGTGTACGGAATGTAAACCTTTACGAGAAATACATCTGTATCTCATTTCTTTCAAAGGATTAATACTCCTCGAAAACAAGGAGGACTCGGACCGATGAAGATTCCCCTTCTTTCAGATTTGACACATCAAATTTCAAAGGATTACGGAGTGTATCTGGAAGATCAAGGACATACGCTTAGGTATTTCACTTGGTTACAGTTCTCTTGAGTTTTTGCTGGGGTAGTACTACTTTATTTTGAAATTTGAAATTTATTTGAAATTTTTCTTTGAGATCAGACTTTACTTGGGGATTCAGGCCAAGAGACAAAATAAATATAGAAGAACACAAAAAAGTCGTAATGAGTCAGAACACGGGTCAAGGTTAATATCCTGTTTAACAGCAGTCATCAGCAGATACCTAGGGCAGGGCAAATATGCCGGATTCCACAGAACTGCAGTTGCTCAAGGACCTCCAATGTCCAAGTGGAGTCAATACTAAGATTACCTCATAGCCTCAAGAGGTACATCTTTCATAAAATGGCTTTTGGGATCCCTGTAATTCCATAGCATCTGGTGCATCCCCTGGCAGGGCCTGTCAAAGCTTATTTTATGTTCTGCAGAGAAGTATCCCTTTCTGTATCCTTACCCTCAGCTCAGGTCATCTGATATCCAGGTAAAGAATAGTAGGTTACCAGTATTCTGAGGCAGTGGGTATTGTATGGTGTTTGCAAAGATCAAATTCCTCCCATCCAGCAGACATAAAATAGTGCGTAAACACAACACTATAATTAATTCTCTTTCCTAACACATACAAATTTTTTTTTCACAGAGGCCTTTTCATTATTGACAATAAGAGAATCCTTCGACAGATCACAATGAATGACCTTCCTGTTGGAAGATCAGTGGATGAAACACTTCGTTTGGTACAAGCATTCCAGTACACAGACAAACATGGAGAAGGTGCTCTTTTAAATATTGTCACATTGAAGATAGTTTTACTTAGACTGGAAGCTGTGTTTGTAGCTTTTTGGAGGAAAGTGACTGGCGTCATGCCATGACTGAAGTGCTTTGATTGCCCTCCTACAAGGTCCTGGGGTTCCGGTACCTCCTTAGGTTGTTTCTGGAATAGTAATTCACGTTTTGCTTCACATCCATGAGAATGCAGAGCATAAAGCATTCCTTAGTCTGAATTAAGGCATTATGTACCATGTGTCAAAAGCATACATTTGTACAAAATGTGAGGCTGTGAAGAATCAGGCCCAATATTCCAGTACATTTTTGCATACTAAAATAGTTGAGATGCAGGCCATCCTTGTGCTGTGCCATTCACTGAGGACCTGTGATGAATAACTGAGTGTGTTTCATGTCAAGATACATGCGGATACTGTGGGAGTTACAGTGCATTACTTGTGTTTTCTTTACAAGGGCTATGTGGTCATCTTCCCCCAACAAAGAAGCTTTCACTGGCTTCAGATCATTACTTTGTCTCAAGACTTCATATTCCTCCAGTTCAAGCACAGCATGAACTTTTCACATTTCTTTAAATAATGTGTTTAAATAAACACATTCATTTATTTGAAGATTTATTTAAATATGAATACACATGTTCAGCAGCTTAATTTCCAATTCAACTCAATTTCACTGAGCATTTGAAAGTATCTTTATGTGAAGGTACAAATCATTATTATGCTTTGCTGTACAGATTTGAAAAGATAAATGCTGGTATTTAGGCTACACACATTTGACTAAGGAAGTTTACCCTCATTTAGCTACAAAGCCATCTTACAGAATATTAATCTGCAGTGTGTTTCCAGAGTACCACATTTTTTCCAGCTTTTGCATGAATGCTGGGAGGAGACTCCCTAGATGTCTTATTGGCTTCTTTGCACAGAATGGGGAAAACAGTTCTCCACAATTCCTAATTGCATTGGTGGCATTTTGTCTGTCAGAATGCCTTAAAGCAGTGTAAAATGGCATAACTCATTGGGCTGAAGCCTCAGGGGGAGAGCTCTGAACAGGTAAGAGCTTCACTCCAGAACGTGCAGCTGTACAGGTGGTCAAGGGCCCCCAGCCACACTGTGTGGTAAACTTGTGCTACAACCCCTTTAGGCCTTAGCAAGGCTCCAGACAAAATCTCTTGTGGAATCTTTGAGCTGATCTCTTTGCTTAAAAAATTTCCCTGGTTTTGGTTTTAAAGAAAGAAGGGTGGGCCTCTGTAGTCATCTGAATTTTATTAAGAAACTTATTTCTCCTAGAAACTAGGTGTTCATTCTCAGGTACTGCTTTGCCAGTACTTTGTCTAGAAGGCCAGAAGAATTAAACCAAGGCATAGTTATCCATCCAGAGATCCACAGTTCTCAGGTGGGGGGTGGTGTCATTGCACATTTAAGAGTTTCAGACACTTGAGTTTCAATGTGACACTTGTGTGGTGTTTTACTTCAGAATCAGAAAGAAAATATTAAGTGCACAAAAGTCAGCCTGTGCAAAAACACTTCAGCTAACTTTGTCCTTCTTTTTTCCAGTTTGCCCTGCCGGTTGGAAACCTGGCAGTGAAACAGTAAGTCACTGTTTATATTTACATGCATTTACTGCTAACAAACACTCAGTTATTATTTCCCATAGAGCCAAATCCAAAATCTTTGTGACCTTCAATGAGAAGGTATGAGTAATCTCACATTATTACAGTTACAGCTTTTGGATTACTATTCATTTCATGGGGATCTCATTTCCCTCACACTAGACATGGTCCAGTTGTTTCAAATTCCCAGTGTGTGAGCAAAATTCTCTTGATCAGCAAAGAGTTTGTGATCAAGAACTTTTTTTCCTGTTAACAACGTGATGAGGGGAAGTTGGAAGCTCTTGAGTTTTTTCTATCTGCTTGATTATTTGTCCATATAAATTCCTGGTGCTGTTTGGTTCTTATTGCAGATCCTAGGCACTACCCAAAAAAAGAAAGATACAAGTTCCCAGGCTGCTGTAGTATCTGCCAGAGCCAGTGTGCCACTGCCAGTGCTCCAGCAGAGAGCACTGCTTTGCTGTGCAGTTCATCTTCCTCTGTTATTCCTCACCTCCATGTGACTGCAAGCACAGGAGCCAGTGTTCAGATAAACATCCATTGAACTTGTTTGTGTTCTCTGGCCTGGAGCAGCCTCAGCAGAATAATGAAACTTTCACTAGAGGTCTGAGCTGCCTAGTTGGGATGAGATCACTGTCATGTATTTGAGCATGTGGCTTCCTTCTGAACCAAATGCTGATGACAGAGCATTGTTGTTTAAGAGCTGTCTCAGCAAAAAGCAGGTCCCAGCAGCCTCTAAGCACAGCTAGTGAGCATTGTACTTGAAAGTAAAAAATAGTGGAATGTTAAACCATGTTTCTTCGCTGGATGTGAAAACTTCCCAGGATGACTGGAGGCTAGGAGTCAATTTTTTCAAGCTAACAGAGGAGTGTTGTAGTGGGGGAAGCTGGATATTAAGACTGTAAAATGAAAAGAGAGCTGGCTGGCCTAACATTCATATTTTGGCACCAAAAACTTCTGCCCTCCATAACTAGAATCATCTAAATAACGTGACATTAACATGTTTTCTAAAAAACAGTCTTACAGTGCTGAGATTAACAGCTCCAATACTGCCAGTTTAAAAATCTAAAACAATACGTAAGCATTCTTCATCTCCTCTGTGCAAAAGTTGCAGATAATTTAAATAGCAGAGTAGTTCAAAAAGCCTTTCTCAAAGATGTAGTCATGCTTTCTAAATGTGTTTGATTTAATTAGATTAAACCAGAGGAAGCCATGAGAGTGTGGTGGCCAAGGGAAGACCTGTAAGTAAATTGTAAGACTCCGGATTACAGACATTAATTTATTAAAATATCTTGCTTTTGGGGCAAGCTGTCAAAATTCTTCCTTTGGTAGGCTGCACACTCTCTCATGCCTCAATTAGTTAAATCTCTCTGCTACTGCCGTGAAGTACCTTTAGAGATCAACAGTAATCTAGTACCAAGTCAACTGATAAATTATTCAGTGCTGCTAGTGAGTTGGCCATACTATCTTACTATGAAATACTGTGCTGTTTTGGCTTTATAGTTTGCTGTGTTTTCATGGCTTTTGACTAACATTGTCATTTTCTTTCTTGCACAGATAATTCCAGATCCAGCTGGAAAACTGAAGTATTTTGATAAACTAAACTGAGGCTTACTTCTGTTGAATTACATAGGTCACATTCAACTTGATTTTTGCCAATAAAATTTCATTAATTTTGGTACTTTTGTGAGTTTGTCTAATATGTAACTGCAGTAAAACATTAAAGACCTCATTGTTTAAACAGAAGTCTAACCTGTGTGAAGCACAGGTACCTCGTTAGTTATCACAGAATATTCTTACGATCTACATGTTTTTACTTTAAGTCTTTTTTAGATGCTCAGTCTTCCCCAGATTTTCTTATCTTAGCAGCTTGGGCTTAGATTCATGGCTTTTTGGTATTACTAGATTACTTCCACAAAACTCTTTTGTTTGGTCACATTCCAGGAGCTACAGCTAGAAAAGAGCCATTTGGTTATGGTACATTAGTCTGTAGTCCAGAGGCAATAGCAACTAACCAAAAAGTGACAGTTGCTGAATTAAATTTCCAGTCCGTCTGAAGCTGGAAAACATTTTTAAACTACTAACATCCCCTATGCCACATAAATCAGTACAACTGCTCTGAAAAAAATACAGCTATGCCAGTTCATGTGATTCAAGAGCTGAACCAGTGAATTTTCCACGCTTGAATTTGTAGTGTATTTGCTGATAAGATCGATCTGTTTTCACATGGTCTGAATTTTTTCCCTGTCCCTACACTGTTAACAAATGAACATAGTGGTTAGCGGCTCCCGGTTTTAAGGGAGTAATTGTAGTCTTTCCCAGGATTAGTACTGACATGTGCAATGATCACATTGCACTCTTGTGGCTCATATGCATGAATTCTTCTTTCAAGGGAATAGAACATCTCCATGTAAGATCCACTTGTGTGCACTGGAATACCCCAATGTCTTGTCTTGCTCCTTCCCACCTCTCCCTCTCTTTGATATGGTATTCTAGAGTCTGTGCAACTGGAAAAACAGCAACTGAACTGTGTGTCAGCTTTTCACCCGGGCCATCCTTGGAAAGGCAAAAGGTGCCTTCCTCCCTGCTCCAGTCTACACCACTACATCATTACTCTTGGTTGGATCCCACACACCTGAGAACTCAATTCCCCTTCCTCCACCCAACCATACAATTCCCTTCCCTATACATAGGCACTTCAGTTCTGCAGAACTAGACCAGCAGTTGCATTTTCACTGTGAAGTTACATGATTGTTTAGACTCAGGTGAGTACTGAGCAGTTGTTGGGGTTATTCACTGCAGACACAGAGCAGAAGTGGCTGCTTGACAAATAGCCCCTAAGCATGTGCCTACTGCAGAGGGAACCATGGCCAGAGCACAGAGCTCCAAGTCCCAGCCTGCCTGTCCCTGCAAGGCCTGGGGAAAGGAGGAGTCCCTCATCCCACCCAGAGTGTAACAGAGGCAGAGCAGGATCAGTGCCAAACCCCACAGGCTGGTAAATGCTGCTCCAGTCCATGTGATTGCAAAGCCTGGAGGGCAGCACGTAGAGAGGCAGTTCCTCACATTACTAGGCTGTAAACCAGCTGCTTGAATTTTGCTTGGGATTTTTTTTACAGCCTTATCAACCCTGAAACAGCAAAAACATCAACATGGAGAACATTCAAATAACTCCAAGCCACTGCAGCGTGACAAATGCAGGCCCAGCTGTTACATGGATATTCACAGTAGCTCAAGGCACAGCATAAGCCCAACACTTGTGCCTCCACTAGAAATGGTGTCTGTGCCCTGCTCCCCAGAGGCTTTGCCCACTTCTCGAGCCAGGAGAGGTCACTGAGCCAGCCAATGAGACATGCTGAAGGCAGAGACGAGTTATCACCCATGTGTTAAATATGCTCCACCCAGCCCACGGCTCTTTGTGGAGCCAGGCAAGTAGAGAGTTACAGCAACAAAACCACAGGATGTATCGTGGTAGCTCATACAGCAGCAAAAGCATCAAACTAAAGCAGATGTCAAAAGCTGTACAAACCCTGAGCCAAGAACAGAAAACAGGACTGAGAACACTTAGTGACTGAAGAAAACTGGGGCCACCTGCAGGCTTTGACCACTGTAAATTTAGGCTCACAGCAGCATAGCTGCATCAGCTTTGAAGCATTTTTTAAATTCACATTGGTATTTTCAATGCATGCAGTAAGGAATTGGTTAAGGAATTATATTTTTTTTCTAAATGCAGTTCAATAGGCATAAAAGGTCTCAGGGAAATAGTCCTTAAGCAAAGACCTGAGTTGCCACGTGACCGCACATATTTGAAATGAAGAAATGACAAAGCAGTCTGTTCTTCCAGTACTCCTCACCTGAGGTTTGAAATAGTGGAAGAATTAGATGTCACACACCTCCGCTTTCCCAAACCCTGGGATGTATTCAGGGGCCTCTCTTGGAAGTGCATGAAATGCAGATGCCATTGTGACCCTGTCTTCTCAACAGAAAAAGAAAAAATGCTCCTTCAACAGTCTTCAACTTTCACTGCTATTTCAGCTGTTAAAATATATGTGGTGGTGAGGTCTGCAGGTGAAAGCCACCTCCCCAAGCAGGATGGGTCTAGCTGAGACCCGGATGTCACTTCCAGAAGTATTGAAGAAGCATGAATTCAGATAAAAATAACAGCACTGTGAAGCTGTCTTCTCAACACAAAAAGCAAAGAGCTGAACAGTTACCAGATAAAGTAAAGAAGTGACACTGTGAGCAAGGACCAGAACCTGTAGCATTCTCCTTTGATCAGTCCCCAGAGCTGCATTCCCCTCTTCCAGCAACCTCCCCTTTGTGCTGTGTAACAGAAGGTACGGAGCAGCCAATTCCCAGCAGTGCCTAAGCCTCACAGGAGCCCTGCACAGATAAGGATCTCTGTAGTCAGGGCAAGTGCTCCAATATCATCATCCAATTACAACTTCCACAAAAGGAGTCCCCAGTTTCTCTTTCTTGAAAGCTGAATATTTATTCTTTTCCTGTTAACTAGTGCCTAGCCTGTGAATCCTCTCTCCCACACCTAGTTAAAAATGCATTCAGAGGAGGATCAGCAATCAAACCAGTCTGTCACCAGACAAAGGTTGGACTGAATGTGCAGTAACACCAACTGAGCATGCAGTAAGTTTAGAGTAGGTTTCTGAACTAAAACCCTCTCTCAGCAGCCTCTGCTGCACCAGCTCATCCAAGCTTCTTCCCAGAGTGCTGAACACTGCAACGTGGCTGCAAAGGAATGGTGCATATTGGAAAAAGGGGTACCAGAAGCTGTAAGTTTGAGTAATAATTTTAATATTTTTTTTAGCCACAGAAAAATAAAAACATTTAAAAGAAAGTGCTTTCTTGGGCACTGAGTTCAGCCAGTCCCACAGAAAAATCCTTTTATATCACCATTAAGCGAGCAGGTAAGGGGAGGCAATCCTGCTCCTCCTCCTCGTGGTATTCCAAGACATGATGGCCACAGAAACATTGACTTCCCGCTACAGAGCCACAGTCAGTTATAAAGATAGGCTTACTATAAATACAAAGATTATCTACCAATTCCTTTAGGCTTCTGTGGTAATGGTTAGTCACCTACAGCAGTGACGGGTTGGACATTAAGTTGCAACATAAACCCAACATTAATTACTATGTTAAAATATTTTAATTCTGACATCTGAGAACAATTTTCTCTCACACACAAAGGTATAAAGCAGCATGCACACCCTTGAACAAAGACACATGTAACCTATCACCAGAGAGAGTGACAACTTGGAGTTACCTTCTCAGAGTAAAAAATGCATGAGCTCATATATATAATAATAAACAGAAAGACATATAGTATCTTTTACATATGTGTATATATATACACACACATTCAGTATGTCTCTACATACATTTCTGTAAATGCTGTCATTGTGGTATGTGATTATCATGAAGATTAAGAACACACTTTTTCTAAGCATCTTAATTTGAAGGATTCATCTTCTTCACTGTGTCCAGAGGTTCTGATGTCATGCCTTCCTCCCTACTCTATTACCTTTTCTCCTCTCCCATCCCTTCCCAAAGGCTGAATTTAGAAATTATGATATTTTTTTTAAATGCAGCTGAAAAGGCAGTAGAGGAAGAACTTTGTATCCCCTTAACTTACAAGTGTTATAAAAAAGTAACCCAAATAGGACCAGTGGGTCAATAATAAAAACCTGCAGATAGTCAGGAGTAATACATAGTTCTGAAATAGATCCCTCCACTTCCCGCCTTCCTATTTATTTTTTAACAGTGAACATTGATCCCTGCAGTGAGGGGGGAAGAAGCTGAGACAGAATTTCAGTTTTTTATTTGTGTAGTCAGTCAAGTATATTGAGTTTCCAAAGAGTTTTAAAAGGGAGAAGCCCAGAAAATACAGCATATCTCCACAGCATCAAAACCATTAAAGAAAAAGATTATAAAATCATACAGCTGAGTCAGCACTGGAGTATGGCTGAAGAGAGAAACCCTACAGAAGGAACCAAGAGGTTACTATCATGGCAATGCATCGATCTGAGCAGGCAACACCCCTGTGCCTCCACTGGAAAGCTGTTGATCCCACTCATCAGTAACAGCAGCCGAGTCTTAGAAGGAAAAGGCTGATGTGCAACATGCTGGTTATTACAACGCTCACCCTCCTCACAGGAACAGCAATCAGCTGTCAGGAGCCATGAACTTCATGCCATCCTAGCACCAAAGGAAACTGGTCCTAATTATGAATTTCTCAGATTTTCTTACTCAGAAACAAAAGCATAACATGCTGCTTTATTTTACAAACCTTTTATCTAAAGTCAGTCTGTTCTTGTGTATTATAAGGCATCACATTTCATCCATTTAACTACCACTGAGCCAAACTCCTCTTTGTATGTCTTGATCAGACAGGATATCAGTCTTGATGGGAAGCTATCAGAGGTCTAGTTTTGTGCTTGTGATAATTATATTCACTGCCAAAAGTTGATGCCTCCCATCCCCTCACCTTCCTGATTTCAGGATGTTGGGCTGTATCTGCCAGATACTCAAGACTATTAAAACTTTCTCCATTACATCAGAAGCACTTCAGTATCCATTACTTTCTTCCTATTACTTCCTGTTGCCATAGTTATGTCCACCATAGAGTCCCCTCTGAGGTGGGAAAGTACTCTGTCCTTCACAGGTAAACTTGCCAACCTATGCAATACTCATACTGCATTTCAGTCCACCAAGGAACCAGGTAAATAATCCAGCTGAGGAGGAGGCTGTCCTCTAGCTGTACCACCCCTCAGTGGGTTAAAGATCCTCCCACCATTTAGCAGCTGATTTGGGAGCTGCTCAACACAGATTCTTTAGACCCATAACTCCAGCATCAAACATTGCCATTACCATTTGAGCAGCATTTTACCTTTTTTGTTCCCAATCCTTAATAAACCAAAATGTTCTTTTCTACAATGCCATTTCCCAGTCCCACCCAATCCTACCAATCAGATCTCTAGTCTCCAGGACATGGGAAATAATTCACTAAGGAACTGACTTACTGTTATATATTAAAACAAACAAAACAAAAGTTAGAAGAGGCTGGCAAGGACTGGCTGTACACAAACAGAATGCCAGAAGATACCACCTGGCCACCTCATTTCATTGCAAAAATCAGTTTCCTCCCAAGGGAATGTGAATCCATCCAAAACAGAAGGTGCAATAAACCTTGTAAAATCCCCACTGATGGGAAACACCTGCTTTACATTGTGTACACACTAGTAACTTCTGAGCCTATGCTGCTGCCTAGATGCATGTGTCCCTGTTAAAAAAAAAATTACAACCTTAAAGCTAATTCACACAAGAATGTAGATCAAATTGCTCCACCTGTGTGTATCTACTTATTGCACACATTTTTCTGGCAGAACTTCTATCCATTATCAGGGAAACACAAAGGAGAGCTACTAAGGGAAAAAAGGCAGATGGTGACAACGGCAAAAGTTGTAATGAGATCTCTCAAAGTAGAAAAAGAGAAGCTATCTAAAGCCAAAACTGTATTTTTCAGCCTTTTTTTGTAGCACTGGCATGTAAAAGTAGATTTCAACAAATTCTAGTAGCAAACAATAAAAAATCCAAACATATGCAAATACATAAAGAGCACTAAAAAGGCGAGTTTTGTTATGGAGTTTGGGTTTGTTATGGTTTGGTTTGGTTTTGGGTGGTTGTTGGGGGGTTTTTTGAGTATTGCAAGCACCTGTCCTTTAGCCATCTCTTTCCAAGACAGTGCTGCTACACTGCTGATGCAGCACCCAGTGCCTGTCAGATTTCTTTCATGACTGCATCAAAGTGTCGCTTCCCATCTAAATACAACATGGACTCTGAAATAAAGTGGAGAAAAAAGAGAACCACATTAGAACTTAGGATCAATACTGAGCAACTACAACTACATAGACTGGCAAAAGCAAGAAGCAATCCACTGTCATCAAAGCATAAAATAAATGTGGTTTGCCATGAAATCCTGTTAAATTATTCAAATGCCAATAGTTCATCTACTAAAATGACCAGTGTTTCAAGAGAAAGTCATCTTTTCTACAGAGTTATGATGACAACATATTCATTGGATACTTGCCTCCATATGTATTAGGTACAACCCGTGGGACCTCATTTTCTGATATAAATGTAAAATGGAAGATATTGGTAGTATGGTGCTCCCTGGTATTTGCATCATAAACTTCACTGTGCACTCGAATCTGGATGTAGTTTTTTTCTGTGTAAGAGACCTACACAGTTAAAACAAGAGTTATAGCTTGTAATTTACCACTGGTGCTGAAAACTGCAACAGACTTCATTACACTATTTAACAAGAAAAGTCACATGCTCTCATAGTGCACTGTTCATTATCAGTGACTAGCAGTGATCACAGCAAAAATAAGGTTTGCTCCTTTTTGAAAAGAAATCAACTCCTACCTGTGCAGAAAGCAGTAATAAGGATCCAATCTCAACTGGCTTCTGAAACATGATATCATCAACAGATACAATAAAGGGTCTGGAACCCCTGAGGAAGCAACAGAGAAATTTTGTCTCAAGAATAAAAAGGATGTTTGGAGAAATTTAAAATATTTTATTGCCCGCATTTTAATGAAGGGTTGCTAGAGAACAAATCTCTTCCTTAAACAAGAGGCCACAGGAAGTGCTAATGACTTATGTCATCACCAAAGACAAAAGTAACTGGAGGAAATCTTTCACACCAATAAAAGTACATGGTCTCTAAGGACATGTTATTGCATCATTATTCTATCCTATGACTTACACTTGCTAGATGATTTTCATGCCACCATTGCTCAGGCCTCAATTTTCCAAGCACTGACACAAACCACTTAACTTTGTATCAGGCAATGCATACTCCATTTAACTGATACATAGAGCTTTGCTGGGTGATGACTTCAGTCATGCTCAAGCAGTTACCAGAAGTTCAGAAACCATTCCTTTCGTGTGTGGAATGAAAGGATGTAATATTTATTTGCTAGAATGTTTATTTTATATGGTTACAAAGAAAACGAATCTTCAAAAGTTCATTGAATACCCTGGTAAGTTAAAAGAAAACAGAAAATGGATGTATTTTCTATCTTGACAAGTGATGCTTAAAAACCAAGCTCCAAGGAGCAAGATGCAAATCTCTTTGTAAATACAACAGGTGCCTTAAGTAAAACAGTGCTGTGCACTAATAGTTCAAGATTCTACTAGACACCTAGGTTTTCTCAGCTCAGATAGTCATTAGGTTGGTTAGCTTGGCCTTCCTGACCTATGTACATGTGCACAGTGATCTGGATTATATAAATATTCCAGGCCTACAACTCACCCATAGCTGCAAGCAGTTGCCCATCCCAGTTCAAATGCCTTCCTCATGAGAAAACCCCCAAAGATTCTATTGAAGATGTTCCGTTCCTGTATGAAGAAACAAAAATCAAAATTCTTTTCAAAGGATTGTGTTGAAGTTTGCACTTCAGTTTACAGTATTTAACAGAAGTCCCAGTACCTGAATATATAAAAAGCACTACTGAAATATACGTGCAAAATTCAAAATGCCCAAGGCAACTTTACTTATTAGGAGCTCATCTGACTCATTTAAAAACACAAGATAACAACTCAAAAATGTGTCAGCAACCAAAGGCCAAACTGTTTGCAAACACTTTACAAAGGAATTTCTTTACACAGAATGAATAGTCCAGTAAGAAAACAAGGTCATTTAAAATCTTCTATTTTGCAGTGGTAATCCATGCAAAAAACAAAAAAATGGCAAAAGAAACTATGGTCTAAATACATTGCAAGGACTGTAGAAGTGAAACAAAATAATGGTTTGACTAATCTTACATAAAAATTCAACCTCTCCCACCAGACCAGAGCTCAAAACTCCATCCAGCCTGGCCCTGAACATTTCGAGGGATGGAGCATCCACAAATTCTCTGGGCAAACCTGTTCCAGTGCCTCACAACAGTCATAGTAAAAAACTTCTTCCTACAATCTAATCTAAACGCCCCCTCTTTCAGTGTAAAGCCATTACCCTTTGTCCTGTCAATACATGTCCTTGTAAAAATTCCCTTTTAAAGTTACTTCTTAAGTACCTTTCTGTAATTCATTAATATTTTTCAGAATACCTGAGGATGGCAAATCTGTAGGCCTTTTAGCTTTGTATCTTCCATCCACACTGAATTGGGTGGTAATTTACGACTCCGGAAACTTACTGTCCTTTGGAAGAGACAAAAAACTTTATAGTCTACAGAATTAGCAGAATTCAGCAGCCAAAAATGCATAAATAGCAAATGCAGACACATTTAAAAAACCCCACAAAAATACAGAACACCAAAATAACCCCAAAACAGAAAGAGTGTCACTAAACACTGTTCCAACTGACCTTGAAGCCTTATCTAAGGCAGTACTTTTATTTGTTACTGCAATAAACCTACGCTCCTGATCCTTCAAAAACTTCTACTACAGTTCAAGTTTATGTGACTGATGAGGCTCAAGAAAAGCACATGAAAGAAAAGATGAATCACAACCACAAAGCACACACTTTGTCACAAAAACCGTATTCTGGTTTTTTAAGTCATAATAGGAATTAAAAGCACACAATGAGCTAACAGAATAATTCAACATCAAACACACAGACAGTTTGAGGTTTTCAAATCCAGACAGAACATGTACAAAATACATCTGATAATTTTAAGGGAAAACATGTCTCCCTTTAGTAAACAGCTTTAAAAATAACAACTGTGTAATGTTTAAAAAATTATAAATTATCACAAATATAACACTGCACTACTGTCATTAGACACTGTTCTATCACCACTGGCATCAGATGATTTCACATCAGTCTCAAATATAAGAGAAGTATGCCAACAACAGTCTCTCTCAAATAATGTTGTCAGGTATTATGTTTAAAAACACACTACAAAGTTATTTGGTCATAATATGGTCAGTTCCTGCCCTCGCAGGTTTTTTAACTGGGTATCATGGCAGAAAACTCTTAGACTGTACAAGTCATGGTTGCAAAAACTAATCCATTCCCTTATTTGGTTAAACATCATTAACCTTTTTCCTCAAGATCATTCCTAACAGCTTGCTCAGGTCTTTGTGCTTACAGTGTCCCTTTCACCATCTTGGCACAGCTAACACTATGTAACAACAGAAGACTCTTTTGAGAGCTGCAGATGTCACATAAAGTTTGTACCTACATTTCAAATAAAATGCCACAGAATTTAAATGTGTTCATTTATTCCAGACTACCCTCTTACGAGCACCCACTCAAAAGGCACTTTTCTCTTTCATAATACATCAGTTCTCCTCCACCACTCCCCTTCTTACTTTGTGTCCAAAGTATGAAGGAATATGTCATGCACAATGTTTCTTTCTTCTGCAGTGGGAGCCATTTTCAGTAAGGAAGCAGTGCTGAATTCAATCCTCCTCAGCTTGTTCACTAAATATTAAAAAAGCTCATAGTATTAGAGTTCAGAGAAAAAAACAAATAATGGCTCTGACAATTTTGACTTGGAATCAACTGTCTTTCTTTTTTTCTTTTTTCCCCCATAAGTTAAAAGCTGTAACTTCATGGTCCAATCAATTCAAACACAAAGTTGGCTTTTAGAATTGACTACATCAAAGAAAAAATAAAGCAGAAGTTTACTGCTACCTCACCACTTTTATGAAGAACTTCAATACGTGTACTATGATACCCACTGCTTCTACAGAAAACTTGAGTACTACCCTCAAAGTACAGAAAAACGTATCTAACAAAAAACCCTACAGAACAACCACCTTCAGGTTTTGCCAATGGTACAAGAATGGAAATTTATGATAGAACTCATTACCATAGGCTGCAATGATTCAAACTTTAGCTTAAAAGATCTTCTGTCCAGTTTATTCAGTCTTCAATGTTTCTCTAATTCTCTACTTTAAAACTTCATTTTGGAACAAAAGAAGATGGAGCTACACACTCCTTCCCCTGCTCTC
Source organism: Neopelma chrysocephalum (assembly GCF_003984885.1). NCBI lineage: Eukaryota > Metazoa > Chordata > Aves > Passeriformes > Pipridae > Neopelma > Neopelma chrysocephalum. The sequence goes on from NW_020897737.1 coordinate 5,107,415, forward strand.
TCCCTTTTCTTTTTCTCAGTTTCTTTCCAAAGGGAACAGGGGCACCCAGACACTAAGGAGCTGTGATGCACTTAGCAGATGCACCATGGGGTCATCCATCAGCCAGAGCATTAGGAGAGCCTGGGCTGCACTCAAACCCGAAGCAGAGGGAGCATCCTGCAAACACAGGAGTCCAGGGAGTGTGCAGAGCACATCAGGAGCGCCCTTATCTGTCAGTTTAGCCAAAGAGTTTCCAAGTATGTGATAGCAGGCTTTGAAACTCTCTTACACCACTGACACACATGAGCCAGAAAGAAAATTTGATTTTAAATAAATTGGGAGCATTTCTAAGTAGCAGAACTGCTGAAGTTTACTTCCTTCCAGCTATTAAGTTGAACCTGAGGCAGATGTACATACTACCAGGAAATATGACATACATTCCCCTTGCTTGAAGATTTCTTCCTCCTTAGGATTCTCAGGAATGAGTGGATTAACAAATGCTGGCCTATGGACAGGAATTTTTTTTAAGTTACAAACTTCACAAGAATTTGTTCTATAAATACATTATAACAGTCTTCCATTTTTGCTTACATACACACTACAAGATGAAAAGGCATACTTTAGGTTATATCATAGAAATAATTGCATTATTTCATAATGTGGAGCTGCCAAAAGAATATCCCATTAGCTTTAACTCTGAAGAGGCAGTTAAGTGATCCAAACACTACCTAGTGTAATTAAGAAAGAGATGTGTCTCTGCCTCTTCAGAAGATAAAATTGTACCTATAAATTATAATGAAGATTATTCAAGCAGAAAGCTGCTTAGAAGCTCAGCAAATGAAGCCATGACGATCTAGGATAGACTAAACCAAAAACTGAATGGTACCATTCCTCCCGGAATAGAAAGAGCACAGTGGCATAGCTAGCAAGTGTTTTTATAATCTACATGCTCCCATGACAGCCTTATCAACAGCCAAAAGCTGTTTACCACATGTACTACTTATCAAAGAAGATTATGACATGCCTTGAGCACAAATTTTTATGTTTATTTTACTGCACAAGTAAGTTTACTTTAACCTAATTATATGACATTTAATTATTTCCAAAAGTAAAGGCAAATGGTTATTTTCAAGAACCATTCTTTCCTGTAATTCCTAATTATTATTTTTCTATTTTCAACATTTATACAAATGCTCCAAACAACATATATATACACACAAAGTATGTGCTGAACAATCCACCTCTGCCCCAAGTCTTCACTTGTGCTGGTGACAAGAGGCACACAGAGAGAGGATCTTTTCTCCTATAACAAACTGCTCTTTCCTGGTTTGCTAAACCTCTGGATTTTGAAGACAAAGCAGCTCCTTCACCACTGCAAAGTTTATTTCCCCTCTCCTCAGCTCAGGAGACATCTACCTCAGCTCTCCTGCCCAAGCCCCAAGCTGCTGAGATGCAAGTTTGCTATGGTCCAAAAGGCACAAAACCACGTTTCTGTGGCACCACAGCCAACCTATTGTACCCTGTACCTCTCTGAAGGGTTTTTACCTCACATAAATACCCTCCTTATATGGACAGAAACACAGCTGGCTTGTGGCCAGTTAGCCTGCACGACAGCCACTGAAGTTTCCATCTATCTGCACAAGTGCATGTAGGCTTGTCCTCAGTCAATCTGCTAGTGCATAATGACATCAGATTTGATGTAATTATTTTGCAAAATTAGTCCTTAGAATGGGAACCATAAATATAAGTAGTTTTCTTAACGTATACTATGTTCATTGGTTCTAAAAAAAATCTGAAGGAAACCAAACTAAAAACTACTTCTAATGCTATCAGGACTACATAATTAAATAAAGTAAAACCCCTTCATTAAAAACACCCTTCTTCATTAAATACAAGCAATTATTTAAACTAGTTGGAAGTAGGAAATAGTTTACTACTTTGGCAGGCTATACAGGAAAGAGGTTAAGAAATACAACCATTTATCTGATGTTGGAGTTATAAAGCAAAACTGCAACTGAGCAGCCTGTTAGTTTAATGACTAAGGAATTATAGATAAAGTAAAACCAGAAAAATAAAAAAACTAGTGTTTAGGGGTTTTTAAAGTTCTGTGGGAATACTTATCAGTTCCATGTTAGTTACACATGCAAGTTGCAGCCTGAATTATTCTGGTGACACTTATCAAGTGTCTATTAGGGAATTAATGGTATTGTTCACTCAAAGACTATTTAACTACTGAAACTCTATCTTTAGCTCTAACAACTACTAGAATGCAAGTGGGTTTCTGGCAGATTTATTCACTTCTAGTGTTCATTCAGGCCAGTCACTCAAACAAAGGGAAAATCTGTTAAAGAAAAGGGTCAGATCCCAAGACTACCAGCAAATCCTGGTATCATTTGACTGCTGAAATCAATACTCTGAAGCTTGTCACAGGAAAGTTAACACTTGCCAGCAGAAAACATTGACTATGTGATTTATTTAACACCTACATTATAGGGCTTCTACACATAACAGAGCAAGCTGCCACATTTGCCATTTCCAGCACAGCAAGAGTCAGAAAACTATTTTCCTGTCCTACAAATTACCGTTTATTCTCTGGGTCCCGGGCCACCATGACAAAGGTTGCATCTAACACAGGGCTGTAATCACCATCATGTAGCTAAGAGAGACAGGAAAAAAAATGTATTATTAAACTCTAAAATTGTAATCGTGCTTAGCAAGCTCTTTAGTTGACATCAACTATGCGACCACACCATTAATTTTGCTTACTTTCACATTCTGTCATCCCTTCCAACATCTCTCACAATAGGTCAAAGATAAGGAAATAATGCAAATTAAAACTTTAGTTTCAGGAATTCTGCAGTGAAACATTTAGCAGGGAATGCTTATTAACTGCTTTCAGCTGGGAGGGGAGAAAATCAACACAGGCATTGTAAAAGTATCCACTTAACATTTATTCTGAAAAATGCTGAAAAATAATTTTTTGTTAATACCAAATTGCCACTAATGCCAGCACTGCAAAGAACTCTGACAATAAAGGTGTAACATTATCTTCTACATAAGAGATTTTATTTAAGGAGATCAAGTGAATAAAAAAATATTTATCTGTTTTTCTGAATTATCACAGAATCATAGAATCACAAAATTATTTGAGTTAGAAGGGACCTTAAAGACCATCTAGTTCCAACCCCCCTGCCATGGGCAGAGACACTTTTCATTAGACCAGGTTGCTCAAAGCCCTGTCCAGTCTAGCCTTGAACACTTCCAGAGATGGGGCATCCACAACTTCTCTGGGCAACCTGTTCCAGAACCTCACCACCCTCACAGTAAATAATTTCTTCCTAATATCTAATCTAAACCTACTCTCTTTCAGTTTGAAGCCATTGCCTCTTGTTCTGCCACTACAGGCTCTTCTAAAACGTCCCTCTCCATCTTTCTTGTAGGCTCCCTTCAGGTACTGGAAGGCCACAATTAGGTCACCACAAAGCCTTCTCTTTTCCTGGATGATCAGTCCCAATTCTCTCAGCCTTTCCTCACAGGGAGATGCTCCACCCCTCGGACTATTTTAGTGGCCCTCCTCTGGACTCACTCCAAAGAAACCACTAATATCATTTAAGTGTTTATAGCATATCTTTTTTACTCTAAATAATTAAATAACTGAATTAATGTTTCAGTTATCTAATGAATTCACAATAAATATTTATTAGAAACGTTAAGATTTTTTAAATTTAATTATTAATGTTCCTTTTGCTTCCTGCAGTGTAGCCTAGTTACAGCCTTCATTTATATTCTATTATTATTTAATAACTCATTAAAAAAATTATGCTACACAGTAGATAAGATGAGCACATGAGATACAATTTAACACCAAGTCTGAATACCAACATTAAAATTCATAAATCTATAAAATGCTAAGGCATAAGGAAAATAAAGTTTTTCAAAAACAGGGAGAAGCTTATTTGAGATCATGCAGAGCACACACACCTATTTTTTTCAGTAGGAGTACTGTGCTGCACTTCAAATACAAAATACTGGTTAAGAAAAAAGCATGTCTTGAAAGATTAGCAAGATTGTCTTGCTGCACTGAAACTACTGGAAGTTGTCTTGGTCTTCAGAACACTAGGGCTGCCTCAAGCCCTTCAGAAAGTTATTCTAGAATATATAATTTAGATTGCTCATGCCATCGTCCAGAATTTCCCCTGAAGCACCTCATGCCTGTCATAAGATGGAGAGAAGTCACAGGAACTAACCTGCAGCATGTGCATCGTCACTTCCATTGAGGTCTTCCCAACCCAAGAAACATTGCCTGTGAATTTGATGTCACAGTCTGGATATATAATTTTCTTGCACAAATCTACAAGACAAACATTAGGGGTTACTGGAGACAGATCACTCACATCTAATACTAGAAAGGCCAGATTCTCTAAGGCCTTTCTGTGTTCTGAAGGTGGCAACACACGCAAAGACAACCCAGAAAAGCTGGTTGTTGCAAAGGACCAAACTGCTAGTCTGCAGTTTCTGCCTTTCCAGACTTCTCAAGCCAGACCTGGAGTAGGAAGCAGTCACACAGGTGGACAGGAGACCCCCAGAGGTGTTCAGCAGAACATGTGACACAAGCAAGGTCCCAACTCCACCAGAATAAGCACTCTTCCATAATGAAGCTAAGAAACCCAGGTGCCAAGAGAAAACTAAACATAGAAGCATAAAAAGCATGAAAGTTGTATTTTGAAGTGAAGTGACATGAAATGCTAAAAAGCACTACAAAATCCTCTTCTCTCCTTCCTTCAACAAAAGCCACAATACTTGAGAGTTCAAGGCCAAAACAAGATGAAGTGAACTAAACAGGAGAGTGAAGAAGGTATCCTCAATAACAACCATGGTAAGGCAGTGGCTGCTGAAAGAGTAAGACAAACAGATGAAGCCATTTCTACTGACCAAATTGCCACTTACTGATTTTATCCACCAGAGCTGTGACTATGGATAAGGGAGACTTTGGCTGCATTTCCTGCTTGGTGTGAGTGTAGCAAATAAGAACTGTGGAGAGAACAAAAATTGAGTCAGCTCTTTAAAAAAACATTAGTGGAGCAGATCAAAGCCATCTTTGCAAAGCATGAGAAGTACCTGCAAAACACAAACTAAAATATCCTCCTGTAGGAAAGCACGACTTCCACATTTTCATGCATGTAACACATGGGATTGCTATAAAGAAAACAGTGATGCAGCAGCTCAGTTTTATGCATATTTACTCACTACAAAGAGAAATTTAGCTAAGCACTTTAAATCAACCCATCACTCTACTCCAAATCCCACATAATCTCTTTCATCTACCCCTGAAGCCCACTGTCTCAGATTCTTCCTATCTTCTGTTTTGATTTCACGCAGGTTGTCCAAGGATAGATGCTATTTGAGGACTTTTAAAATACTGATTCCTTTAAAGAGGTGAAGATTAAATAAGATGTGCCTTACAGGCATGAAAGCATAGTCAGAGATATTTATCACACTGCAGTCACTAAAAGCCAAACCACTATTTAAACTAATTAGCTTTGTTCTTAAGAGCACATCCAAGTAAACAGACTCCTTAGAGTAATTCAAGGCTGCAAAAATAGGGTTTGTCCTAATGCTCATGTGACTTTCACTCAACACAGATTTCCATAATCAAAAGTATCTGTTTGGACTTAACAAGATAAGAGAAGAAAGATCTCTGTCCTTCCAAGTAATCTATGTTTTCCCCTAAAATTACTGGAGATACAATTCTAAAACCTGTTATGCCTATCAACTCGTTACATCAATATGGCCATCCTGAATATTGTGTAACTGGGACAGAATCTTGATTAACCCAAAACAATACATCCCCAGTGGAACTGACTGGAGCACAGTATGACTGCAAACAAGGCAAAGACATTCTGTGCCATCACAGGAAAAAATAAGGTCTTCACAGATTTTTAGGGAAATTAAACAAGGCACAGAATGAAAAACAGGCTCATCTCATCTAACAATGGAGGGTAGCCAACAGTTTGAAGTCTCCTTTTCTAATTCAGGACAGGTGCTGAAGCCAGTATCTTCCACCTCCCGGAAGGAAATATAAATCATCCAGCTATTGCATCTATCCTAGATAGACATGCATTCACTTATTTCTCTGCCTTCCTCAATTTTGTGTATCTGGACCCTCAGAAGGAACAGAAAAAAACTGTTCCATTCACAGCTTTCCCTTAATAAGCACTTATTCTTTGTCAAAAACCTCCATTGAAAAGCTCCCAACCAGCTACAGAACTTTGATGAAGAAGGAAGTCACCTGGTGACTTTTTAAGATAAAAGTATCTCCAAGTTCTATTAACAATCTAGCACTTATTTTAACTGCAATACAAAAGTCAAAAATCTTGAACTTTTCAAGACCACAAATAAATGAAAAGAAGAAAAAAAATTAAGGATGTTAACTCATGGAGTAACTGAGCTGGTTTTACCCTTAATATCAATTTGGAGACAGAACCCAAGAACATACATCAATTGTTTTTAATTTGTTCTCAGTGGTTACATTCTGTTCTTTCCAGATTATACACTCTTCACCCCAAAGGGAAGATTAAAATATTTCCAACCTCTGTTGGGTTTTGTGTCAGTTTTTGTTGAGTTTTTTTAAGAAAAAACAATCGTAAGTTTTAATTTTCAATACACACTGTGAAAATTATCTCTGAGTTAACACAATGCAGATTCATAATCTGGAATCACTTTTCAGTAAATTATTCTTGTAACTGGTCCATTAAAAATTTGACAGAGGCAAGAAGCTGAAGTGAAACAATTTTGTTTCTGTCTGTTCTTTATCATCCATCCTTTCTTTCCAACATCAGTGTCTTCTTTTTTTCCTTCCCCTTTGAGATAGCACAATTATGGGATTCCGTGCCTGAGGTCATAATATATCACACCAAACAGTGCTCAGCAGTACTAAAAATCACTTTGTGGAGTGTTTAAAAGGGCACAGATACATACCTCCTAAACTGTCGAGATCTTCAAGGATCCTTCCAAATCTGTAAGACAGGGGTTTTGACAATTAAATACCTACTTACATAGCAAATGGAAGTTAACAGTTTCCTGTATGTGTAACATGGCTGCTTTGTTACCTTACACTGTTGTGTACGTTCAGGTACTTTTCTCTTATTTCAGGCTGACTTCCTAGAGGTAGAATAACTTCCAAGTAGCTATCCTTCATTCTTCTGGGAGGGAGATCTTCCTGACGTTTTGCCAGTAAAGTATGAAGAGCTTTTCTTTCTTGCATTGCTTGCACATGATCACTGGTAAGAAAAAGAAAACAATCTGTCTAGAGTATGACAACACAACTGCAACTCTAGCTAAAAGATGTCACACCGATGATTATCAAAATGAAAACCAAAACGTAGTAAAAATAGCAAGACACAGTAAGTGAGCCTTGAAAAGAAAATGAGATGCACATGAGAGATGCTAAGCAAGACTACTGCAGAAAGCTTTGAAATATCTTTGTGTACAAGTGGCAAGCACATACTTCACACTTATGAACAAAATTAATCTAATTCTGAATGTTACCAAAATGGTTCCCCTTGAAAAGAACAAATCAGATATAATTCAACCTATGAGTTTTTGTGCATACTCATGTCTTCCATAGCTACAGTATCACAACTCTTGCCACAGTGACAATTTTAAAGAACTGAACATCAATTTATAATCTCTTCCAAGAAGTAAAGCAACTGTACAGTGTTGGCTAGTAGTAAGAACAAGAGAATTAACCTGCTAAGATTTGCTATCATCCAAAGGTGAGTTGCCCCTGTTCATACAGCATCAGTTCATACAGCAAGCTAAAAGACAGGGAAAACTAATCTATTTCTTTCTCTCTCTCTCTTCCTACCCAGACATCTTACGACTATACAGAAAAGTTACAGAAAGAAACAATACAGAGAAGGGAGCACTGCTCCCTTAGAGCTGCTTTTCCAGCACCACCAACTCAGAGGGGCTGCAACTCTCACAGTCAAATAAGGGCCAACTTACTGTGATTTCTCTGCAATCTATGAATTTGGTTCCTTGCACAGGTATCTACAAGATGTAACAGTCTTGCCCAACGTTCTCTCTTACCTGTTCCACCAAACTTCCCTCCTCTTAAAAGTGCAACCTAACCGAATAAAGCAAATATTTCATAACATCCCTAGAATCTGTTAAAAACCTAAAGGTTAAACACGCAACAGCTCCAAGGAGTATGCAAAACTATGGATCCATGTCATAGAGCAAGGGAAGGCATAAAACACCAAGCAACCAACGTTAAACTTCTGGATATGCACCATTCCTTCAGTTGTGCACACTGCATTGCTGAGATCAGTGACAACTGTGCTTAACAAAACCAGAGAGGGCAGAAAGGGAGAAAGGGAGAAAGAGAGAACCTTTTCACCGAAAAGAAAATTTGTCTTCAGTTTTGACTTTGGATGAATTCTGGGTATTAGCCATCTAAGATGCAGGCTTACTTGGCTTGAGTTTTATTTCAGAAAGTCAAGCTTCACCATATTTATATTCTCTCTTTTCTGTTTAGTAAGTTTGGGGGAAATATGAATAATCCATGATCAAAGAGAGTAAAAGTCTAGCAGAAAACTTCAGTTAGTTTTGTTTGTTTGTTTGTTTTAAACAGGAGACATGATTTACCTCATCTTGGCAACATCACTACCACAGAGTTCAGAGGAAGCAGAAAGATAACAACCTCCTCCAGAGGGTTAATGTTTGAAGTTATGCCACTGCATAGAAATAGAATATACGAGATGATTAAGGAAAGATGTAACATCCAAGATGATTCACCTTCAGGCTTTTTAAAAAACTTTTTTCCAAGGTCTCTCAGTGAAACGTTTCAGAGAAATTAATCAGAGAGTAAATCAGAAATTTGTCTACAAACACAAAGAAACCAAACAATAAAAATTCAATTATATTCTGTTTTCACCAGTCCCATGCTGGCTCCTCTGAGGTCAGCAGCAGAACTCTTGACTTCCACTTCAGAATCTGCACTTCAATATACAGAAGTATGGGGCTCAATGCAATAACATTTTTCAACAGACAAATGCTGTTACACACTGCAGTACTAGTCATATATTAACAATAATTCACCTAAGTATTAACTAACACCCGTCCTAAACATTCTGAGAAATGTTTATCTATTTCTGAAATGTCCACAACTCCATCTAGACTATATTTAACAAGGAACAGATTAATAGTTTTAATTACAATTTAAGATCAGAATAAACATATAAGCAAGATATTTCTTTTTAATAACAAATGAATACAAAATGCCACTGGTCTTTACAAGAGAAATCACAAACTAAAGTTTACTTTTCACAGAATTTATGGCTGAAGGCGTTCCTCCAACATGCATCTCTCCTCTCTCCCAACAATCCCAATGTATGTGCATCAGTCCTTCCCTAGCTCAAATTTCAGGACCCCTATCATCCTATTCTCTCAGATTTCTTCTCTTCAGTCATTCTGTGGCCTCAATTTCATCCCCAGCTGTTCAGTCTCCACATGTATCAACTCTTTGTCACTGCTTTGTCACTTTTTTAAAAGTGGGATCTCAAAGGCTACATGATCCATGCCCTCCCAACCTCCCCATATTAAACCTGTCATTCTCAAGCACTTCCAGCTGTGGTCTCCCCAGCTTTGTTTCTCCATGGCAGCTGAAGCATTCAGTACTCTGTAAACCATTTCTGCTGCATCTTGTACAGCACAAAAGACATACCTATCTAAGAAAAACACTGCTGTGCTGATCCTGGCTTCAGTCCGCTCTCCTTCCAGGATGGGGGCAGTGGTCAATTTGACCAGAGCCCTCTAAAATCTCAATCCTCCGATGGTATTTCCATATGGAGTCATTCCTCCCCAGCCATTCTGGGCTTTTTCATAAAACAATTTCTAGAGCCCTTTCTAGCTGACCCACTGAAAATTTCAAGCCCCCTCATGCTTAGACCCTACTCTTACTAAGCAAAAATCAGCTTCCTGGATTCAGGCACTTTTGTTAGCATGCCTACAATTCTGCCTAGATAAAATGAATCACAAGGCCTTCATCAGACGTTCCACCCAGGTAAACCTCTCTTCATTCCCCTATCAGTGCACAAAGTGTGTAAGAAGAGCAAACACAGCCATAAGAAAATTAACAATACACATGGGACCAACCAAGCTGCAATACAGAATTCCCCTAGACTGCTATACTAACTTTTCCAGAACTGTAACAGTAGAGGATTACAGACAACTCTGGCTTAGTCAATGTAATAGAGAGGGAGGAAGGTAAGCTGAATAAGGTCAAAATGTCAATCATTTAAATTATATGTAAATTAGTCAAAAATTAAGTTAGAGCAGACAAAGGAAATGCTAAAGATGCTCCTGATTAAGGAGACCCTGATACTGAGCTGACAATTTTCCAAAGTGACATGCAGCCTGCTTTACAATGAACCAGCCTCCAAATCCAGTGCAGGATAAATTCACCATGTGGGCAATCCACTTAGAGATAACTCAAAGGTAACAGCAACATGACATTGCCAGCCAGACTGACTCTACAGCTCTTAAACTTCCATTGGATTCAAAGCTAACGGGACAATCTTTCACACATCAACATCACGTATTTTGTTCCTTTGGTGCTAAAGATCTTCTGCCAGAGAAATCTCAGAAATTTGTGATCCACAAAGTACCAATTCAGAAGCCTTGTTTCAACTACCTTGGTTTCACAAATAAAGTAAAATACATTTAATGCACACTGTACCTCCAGTTGGCAGATGCTCCCACTATATCCCTCAACTTGTTCCGCACTGGAAAAAAAAAAAAAATCAAAGCAAATCAAGTTTAGTTCTGCAAGTGATGAACGTGAGGTTGCCTGGTGTTAAAAGGCATAATCCTCATCCCAGAACAGGAAAATTAAACAAATTCATGCAAATAGCAGCCCAGAAACAAAAGTGTGGCCAAATTCACCGATGCTGTTAGTAGGCATATCACAGTAATGGGTTGAGTAACATGATGCCATAGCTTACTGTGTACAGCCAAGAAAGTGTTTGTTAGTGCAGTCACCTCCAGTGCTAATTAAGAGCTGAAACAGAGAGTGGATCGAGATCAGATTGAGGAATTATGGTATGAAAATATTACAGCCTAAACACAAACTGTGGAGATAAATCAGAAAGTCATAAAAGAACATAAAAGGGAACAGTGCAGCTGTGAGAAAGGGAATGAGAAGAATATCAATTCAACAATCCCACCCACAAAGGCAAGTAACAGCAGCAGCCTGGCTCTCACCAGCAGGGTTTTAGAGCCCAAATTTTTAGCAGTCTCCATGTTATGACACTGAAGACAGGCCTAAAAAATTTATTCTGGCCTTGTTTGTACTATCAAAGGGGTGGATTCTCCATCCTGGAGGTTTTTAAGATGAGACTGAATGTGGCACTTAGTGCCATGGTCTAGTAACCACAGAGGTAGTGGATCAAGGGTTGGACTTGATGATCTCAGAGGTCCCTTCCAATCCAGCTGATTTGATGATTCTATGATCATTGTTAATACAAGTTCTGCACAAATCTTTCCTAAATTTCAAGAATAATCTGCACAAGCAGGTTTTCTACTCTTGCTCAGATGAGGTTGTGTGCCAAGGTCCCATCAAATCCATTAAACTACTCTATTGCTGTTAGGCAGGTAAATGTTGGCTATTTGGAAACACCTGAAAACAAGCAGCAACAATTCCCACGCTCCAAACAGAAGCTGAGAATTGTATAGTAGGGATTCCTTGCTTATTTGCAAATATTGTTTATACAAGGAGGTTCAAGTATTAGGACAAAATAGAGACATATCAAGCAAGGGCTTGATATGGTGAAATAGAAAGAGGGCTGCTGGTGAGTCACAAGCTGATCTTTTATCAGGCTTGGCATTTTTCAAGCTAAATGCCCTGTCAGAGTATTCACAGTGATCAGCAAACTGTCCTGTGAACCCTGGAGTGAGTCTAGCGTGATTTCCTAGGATTTAAATTCCCCTCTCTCAGTCAGACCCACTCAGCTCTGCCCCCCTCCTCCTCACACAGTTTCTGCCCAAGTCCCCCCACAGCACCACTACAACAATACCCCAAACCTTCCCTTTCTTGTTCCTTCCCTTGCAGCACCCTCAGTCCCTGCCCCTACACTCCCAGCCTGTTTTTGCTCTGTCTGCCCGAGCCAGAGGCAGGCAAAGGGCTGACTGCCAGCCAGCACATGGATCCCAGTCACTCTCAAACAGCCAGCAAACACCGTGGTCTGTGGCTGACCCCAGCACTGGCTTTGGCACTCTGACAAACCTCTGATTTAGAAGCCAATTTTCACAAAGCTTGTGTAAACACGTTTCCCTTCTAGATTGGCGGCTCATCTATTTTGGCTGATATCAAGCAACAAAAGGTTCTGGAAGAAGAGGGGGACAGGCAGATAGGCAGACAAAGACAAAATAAAATAGATTGCTTAGGCCTCATTTATTTATTAAATTAGGCTAAAAAATGTTTTGAAATGAGAAGACTTCCACTACTAATTCTGAGAACAAAAAAAAAAATTCCAGTGAAAGAAAGTGATTAAAAATCTTAAGAGTTGATTTTTTTTTTGAAGGGAAGAAGGTCTGATTCTTTTTTACTTAAGAAGCAGCAGGCTTATTTACAGAATAGGTACTACTTTCCTGTTACTCATACTCCACCTGTGAGGCTGCCATAGCATGCACTTGGTAAATACAGTGTTAGCAGAAACACTGTTACAGCTTCTAAAAAACCTCAATTTTTCAACAGTGCAGACTGTGCTGGGATGGAGGAGGAATAAACAGCACTTTCTCTTTGTTTAAATTAAGTTCATCTTCCTTTTAAAAGCTCTGAAAAATCTCAAGTTCAAACTTACAAAAATGTATATAAGCCGTTACTCCCATTTAATGCTTCTGATTTCAATTTTAGACGTACAAACATTTGCCAGGCTGAGAACACATAATTTTTATCTTAACAATAAAAGGGACTACATGCAAAAGCATTTCTAAAATGTGGCCAAGCTAAATCTAGTCCATTTTATAGCTCATAAGTACATAGTTTTGCTTTTTTTTTTTTTTCCTCCTTCTTGGAAAGACTATACTGCCCTTCTAGATATTATGTATCTTACAACAGAAATTTAAGTAATTAAGCACAAAAATCCATAAACTATTTCTCTTTTATTATTTGGCAAATGTCTTAAATGTGCAAAATGGGACTTATCCATCATTAGCACGTTGCATATTTCACAGTATCTTCTAAACTCTGAGCAGTGGATCATTAATGCCAGAGCAGCAGGGTCTGAGTTTATTTGCACTGTGCTGTGGCAAAGGACACAAGGATAGCTGGGCAAGATCACCGCATTCATCTTTGCCAGTGAGATCCATATCTTTTATCCTGGTGTCTTCCCAGGCTGTATCCAGGTTCAGGCAGACCACTGCAACATATTTGACCACCAGTTTTGGTACAGAGCTTGGTCCAGACTCAGGTGAAACACGCACATTCCAATGTCTAAAATGAAGCCAAGTATTGCAGGAGCTGCTGCTGTGAGAGATTTTGTATCCTACAAGCCTCTTAGACATGTGTTATCCAGCACATCACCACAAACACAGTGTGCTGACAGAGATCTGGTCCAACAATACTGCCACAAGTAAGATCAGAACCAGTCACCCAAGGCAAAGTGGCTGTAAGCAAGTGGACAGAGAAGAATAATAGCATTTCATTTTTCATGAATGCTAAAGTAAGGAAAAACAGTAGCTGAGTAAGTTTAGTGCTATAGCAAATACTTTAATATGTACAGATTACCACAACACACCATTATTCACATGAATAGGTGAATGTCCTGTGGAGTAGAAAGCACAGGTTAGATTACCAATCAAAAGAAACAATGCAATTTACATCTAATTTAATCTAGTAAGGAGTTACCTGGTTATTCTACCTGCTTCAGTTCCATTCAGGCACATGTTCCTTAATTTTAGTAACTGCAAGCAACCTGTTCTTGCCTGATTTATAGTCAGTATCTGGGTGTTTTCAACTCAGTTTGTCCTTTCCTTACAAGTTAGCTTTCCAGTTCCTTGTCTACTGACTCTGTGGTATCTGCTTGCTGCATAATCCCAAACAGTTTTTCAAACCTGGTGCTACCATGTGCTGTTGACAAACACTATTAATTTTGGAAAGAATAACTGGAGCATTTTTCAGGAAGTGGGATGAGAGTTATATCAGAGGAAACTTCCACAGTCCTGCTTTGTGTAGCCTTTGGGAGAACCATGGAAGATGTAAGGGCACTTCCAACTGGGACCCAAAGCTGGAAGGAAGCATGTGAAAAGCTAGTAAAAAAAGTATTTGTTTTTGTGAATGCATGGATACATAATTAAAGGAAAGTAGTTTATGTATCAGCAAAGGTTTGTGTAACATTTAAATGCTACAATTTTGAAACAGAATCTCAAATGTTTGCAGTTATTATAATCATCAAAATATTAGTACCCCTTGAAGTACTAATATTGGAGTACTAATCAGAGGCAAGGCCAGGATGGCCTCGATGCTTCACTGTTTTTACAGGCCTTTTATGTGGTATCATTATCAAATATCTAACTAAACAATTAGGGCAATATTTGCAATTATGCAATATTCTGTATCCTTACTTCTGTCCCTTAACATCCTAAATTACCATTTATTAACAACAATGAAAATAAATTCTCTAATAATGACCAACTCTCATTTTCTCTTTTACTTGATAACTTCTCTTTAGAGAACAAAGGGGAAAAGATCTCAGACACAAGCAAAACTCCATGAAAGAATTATTTGTACCTGGCTCCAGCCTTTTTCCTCCTGCCCTTTTCTCAGTTCAAGGGATTAGAATTCAAGAAAAAAATTTTAAAGCTTCTGAAACAGGAACATTATGGTTTATTCTCCTAGAGTGCTGCAACAATCTTTCCACACAAAGATCTATTGACAAGAGCAATTTCACAAGGCAATGCTGCTGATCCGATTAAAAGATTTCTCCAAGTTTACAAAATCACCTGCATTGACACATTAAAGTTCTGTAAGACACTATTTCCACTCAGTTCCCCCACTTCTTGGCCAGTCTCTTCAGTCCCACTGTACCTGTCTGTACTACACTGACTTTCTATCCAGATCCAACCTGAGCAGCACTTATCCTGCCAGAAAAAAAACCCATGCTCTTCAAAGACTAGAGAACCAGACAAGCCCCTAAATTGCAACTTCACTGATTATACTTGTGCCATTAACCCCCAAATACATACAGTCACTTTCTGCTGCTTCCTAAACCCTTATCCCATGAGCTAACAGCCAAAACCATGCTCATTATCCAAAGGATATTAATACATGCAGGGACACCGCCTGAAAGAATAAATTCCTTAGAAACATCATTAAATCTTCTGGAGTACAGTCAATTACTTTACCTTCAAACATGTCTAAAAGCACTGGGGAGCCAGTGGTCCCAGAAGTGAGTGTCCTAGCCAGAACAGAAGGAAGCTTCCTCATGATGCACAACCTACAGGCAGAGCAGAAGAATTTAGTGTCATTAAAAACAATGCCATGAAAATAATTTAGGATTTAATTTTGGAATGGTGCTGATTACTTCAGAAACACCACTCCTTATTTTCAGCTTGATTTTTAGAACTAGATACAATCAGTACAACAGTTCCAAGACAGTGGAAATTCCAACTGATACCTATCCTTATCTGAAAATGGGAAGGAAGGATGATTCACTGGCAGTAATCGATCTCTTCACTGACTATTCAGATGCCCTGGGACAACCAACTTAGGCCCAACACTAGCTTCTACCCCGTAGCATCTTAACACAGACAGGGTCCATGTGCATCTAGGAAATCATCCATGACCTTACCCATACACTTTGCTAGCATGCATAGCAGTGGAAGGAGGAATATCCCAAGAAGGATTTCTCAAGGTCTCCCAGGCAGTCCCATTGAGCTAAGCCTGGTCTTCTCCTCCATGGCTTAGTACTGCAGCAACTCAGGACAAGCCTAAATTGCAGGATATAATCCTCTAAGCCATTAAGCAAGAAGGGACAATTCTGAAACCCTTCAGAAAATGTAATCCACTCACAATTCAGTAAGTGTTCTACCAGGTAGTGGCCACTACTACTCCTCCAATAAGCAAAATTGTGGTAACACAGAAATACACAGAGAGTTGGCAGGTGTAAAACCCCTTGTGATACTTCACAGCATCATCCTGACAGGGAACATGGATTACTGGTCCCTTAATTTTCTTCAGCTGGGACTGGAGTTTCACCTCAAAAAAGAAAACGTGGCAGGTCCTCAGGCACCAGCAGAAAAGCAGGGCCATATCTATCTACATATGTACAAGAAGTACTTAGGAGAGTGGAAGGGAACACACACAAAACCTCCTCAGAATCCAGCAGTCTCGTACGCACCAGAGATGACGTGAATGGCACTTCTGAAACGCCTCCGTAACTGCTGGAGCCTCTGGACTCGTGTCTCCCGCACGGCCCGCAAATGCCCTCCCGCTCCGCCCGCAGTCCCACGGGACCCCCCTCCCGCCCGGTGCCCCGGACCGGCCCAGGCGCCAGGGGAGTTTCGGGTGCCCCGCCCCGGCCGCGCCCCGGGGCCCTCACGGCGGCGGCTGCCCAGGGCCCACCGGCCCCGCCGGGGCACCGCCGCCTCCCCCCCGGCCGCCATGCCCCACCCGGGCCAGAGGCAGAGAGCTCGGGGGCCGCCTTACCGGGAGGGTAGCATGGTGCTCGCCGGGGCTGTCACGGCGGGGCCACGCCTGCCCCAGGCACGCGGTCCTCCAGCGCCAGCGGCTCGCCGGGCACAGACTGGGCCCCGGGTTTGTTCCTGCCGCTCGCAGCCGGGAGCCCTCGCCCTGCCCGCCCCCGAGACCGCCCGGCCCCGGCCCGGCCTGGCCTCCCCCTGTCCCGGTCCCCGCACAGCGTGGCCGCTCCCGGGGGCGGAGGTTGGGGCCGGGCACCGTTAGTCAGCGGGCGGGCCCGGCAGAGCGGGCGGGCCCTGCGTAGGGCTTGTATTCAATAAATACCGTGATTTTTTTTATTTTAATGCTCATTTTTTCCCTGTGCCGTAGGAGGGCGGGCTGGGCGGCTCCCCCCGAGCCGGCAGGCCCGGGGCCGGGCGGGCTCCTGTCACACGGCCGCGGGGGGACGTGGCCTCCTGCCCCAGCCCGTCACTTGGGGGCACTGCTAGGGAGGTAATCGAGAGCTTCGGAATTTCCTGGGCAGAAGAGGATTTAGGAAAACACAGCTGCGTTAAATGAGCTGAGCGCTTTGCAGAGGCGAATAATCAACAAATTTAATTCGTTAGAATTGGGTTTTTTTCCTGGGAGCTGAAGAATCTTGGAGCAGAGAGGGCATCGAGCCTACGCCAGGGTGCGCGGGCAGAGGGGCAGCCCCAGCTCTGCACAGAGACCGTGAGGAGCAGACCTGGGAGCACTCGCCGAAACCGTGTCCGCACTTCCTGATTACTTGGATCTATACGGGTGTTAGGAGTTAGCGACGAAGTTGCTAAGCACACCTTGCCAAAGACTTATCAAAGGCACCAGCGAGGCTGTATGAGGGCACAAGAAAACATGTTCTAGCAAACAGTGAAAGTACATTAACCGAATTATTCATTACTTGCAAGTGTAACACCTGATCACTCTTTTCACTGTCGCCTTCTTTTTTATAAATTGCTTCTAAACAAACAAAACTAATTGAAAAAACAGAGTTGGTGTCTTTTTTATATGAGACTTGTGATTGATTGCAGTTTTGAATTGATTCGTGTTTTGAAAGACCAAGTGACTGATGTTTTGTGCCTTGGACACCGAGGAACTGACCCTTGCTACTAGCACAGCTTTTCTGTGGTGGATGTGGTGCCAGCAGTTCCCTCCTGTTTCATGACTGCACAACCAGACACACAGGAGAGGGGCCTGGTGGGTGAATCTTGCCCCTGGAGGAGGCAGCAAGTGGGAGAGTTGCAGGTGTTGCCCGTAATCAAAGACACAAACCAACAGAGTGCTGGTTTATGCGGTGCTTTATTCAGGGCCCGGGAACCTGAGGACTAACGTCCCAAGTCAGGATTCCGAAGACCCTCATTCTCAGTTCAGCTTTTATACACAAACAAGTTTACATGCAGTTTCCACAGCAAAACAGTACGTGCAGTTTCCACAGCAAAACAGTTTCATTCAGTTACAAACAAGCTCATACTGCTAACAATTGATAATCAACTACTCTAATCATAAATCTACTTAAGTTGTCTTACTCCTAGAAACTGTTTAACAGACCCTTACCACATCCAAGGTAACAAATCATTATATACATGCTTGACTAAATCCTTTGATTATTGTTTCCACTTCTTCAGTACATTTCATGCTCACAAACAAGGTTGCTAACTTACTACTTTGGAGTGTTGCTTTCTAGGCCTACTCTCCTACCAAGCCTTAGCCATTCTACTACTAATTTAAATCGCCCTGCAACACAGGCATGGCAGGATAGGGGAAAGGCTCCTCTCAGACAGCCCACACCCCAAACATCTTACAAGTCCAGTCCCCAGCTACAGCCCTTGTATTTCCCAGCCCAGCCAGCCACACACCTCTTGCAACATGACCATGCATAGACCAGCTCTGTGTGTCTGCAAAGTGTTCAATGCCAGGTTGGATGGGGCATGGAGAAACCTGGTCTAGTGAAAGGTGTCCCTGCCCATGGCAAGGGGTTGAAACTGGATGTTCTTTAAGGTCCCTTCCAACCCAAGCCATTCTGTGATTCTATGAAAAAGCTGATAGTGCTATTGCAAAACTTCTCATTCATCTGTCGTGGGAAAAAATGTGGAAACCTGTTATGCATGCATGCTGAAGGTCCAAAAATCAAGATGCCACTAAAAGAATCACCTCTGGGCAGTGCAGAAGACTGTGCCAAAGACAAAACCCTGGTTGTGACACATAAGAAAACCACCTGCTTATTGTGAGAACCCCCATTAGTATTAAGGAAAACTTTATATTCTGTAGGTTTCTTTTAGGAGCCTGAGAACCTTCCCCCTGATTTAAGTGTACTCAGGATCAGAGCCAAAGGGACTTCTACTGTCTACAAAACATAAAGTTATAAAACTGAGGCCTGCCTTGATTTTTTCCCAACATTTATTTCTATAACTTTTATACCCCAAATTATTTGCACATGAGATAGATGATTTGTGGATGAAGGCAGATAATTAGTTACGTCTAAATCCCAAAATCATTAAAGGGCATAATAACAAATGACAGATGAGATGTATTAGCTTATGGGAATAGGGTTCTAATGACCTAAAATATGTCTTCAAAGATAATAATGGAGAATTATGGTCCTTTGATTTCCAGCTTATGGAAATTCGTGTAGCATTATTATGTAAAACTGTTAATTTTGCATTTGCCCTGAATTCTGAGCAATGCTCCTGCAGTATTTATTTAGTATTCTCTACTATTCTGACAGAGATTAATATTTTTTCTATGTACAGCCTGGTGTTGACAAACTGTAATTTAAAGTTACTTTAAAAAATATCTGGAAGCAACTATGAACTCATAAATATCAATGCAAGGTCTAAGTATGAGGAAGAAAATATTCAGTTGAAAAGGCTAAGAGAATCCTGAATCTCATCCAAACACTAATCTGGAAAAACTACAGGTCAATACAGAGTATTAATTGCATTTTCTGTATTTTGCTCCAGAGATTTGACAGGAGATACAATTTGGATTGAAATACTTGAAAATATTTAATAGTGCAATCAAAAATTATTAACTCACTGCATTCTAATGTGGAATAAGGAGTTTTTCTCCTTCCCCTCTTATTTATTGCAAACAGAGAACCTTTGAGGCATGAGAGAGGCGTTCATACAGGAATTCAAGGAATCTTCCTAGCAAAGGAGGAAATCAGAAATTAAAATAGGAGAAGTAAAGGGAGTTTGATTAGTTGGACAGTAAAGAAAGAAAACTGGTGCCCACTTTGAGCCTTTCTGTCCAGCCTCTGAGAAAAGAGGACATTAGAAAATTAGATACAAATAAAAACATGCTTTTTGTATAAGTATGGATGAGGTCCCATAACTCTGCATAAATTGTTCATCTGTGGAAGGATCTGGAGGAACTGGCTTGGTTATTTCAGGTAGCTTCAGACTAGACATGACCTCCATCTCCGGAGAGGATGTGGGGAAAACATGTCTCAATCACCACATAACACTTCGTGTGCTTTTATTAGCAGCAGTTCCCGTTGCATGCTAAAAAATAAAGTGCTGCTTGATATTTTGCACAAAATGTTCTGTTTCTCCTCTTACAAGTAACGTTTAGAGAGAAGATGCAGTGAGAATAATGGGAATTATATGCATGCTCGTTTCATATAATTCTAACCATTCTACCTCTCAAAGACCAAAGTCCAACCCTCCTGGTGCAAATGCTGATGGATTCACAGTTGGCAGGTTCTGCATGGAAGAAGCTGCTGGCTGGTACAGAAAAGTGAGCTAATCCAGACTTCAGTGCATATTTCACTATAACAGGTTATTTCAACACTGGTTTACCTTAAACACATTTTCTAACCACCTGCCAGCATGCATACTTGCATAATATGACAAAACCTTGATCCTTTTCAGGAGACTTGCCACTACTCATTCCCTTGGAGAGAAGGGCAGATGAACAGGTTGTGACCACTCAAGGATAAAATCCGAGCCCTGTGCAGGTCATTAGAGATTTCATCACTGGCTGTAGCTATGTCAAGATGACACAGAACCTGCTCAAAGACAAACAGACCTGAGACAAAAGGAAGAAGCTGTAAAATACAAGCCCCATCAATCTGATTAATTCACAAAACTGAGTTCCTTTAGAACCTCTTTGTAAAATATTCTTACCATTCTTATTAATCTTACTTATTCTGGAAAAATACCTCTAGTAATATGTAACTAAATAATTGCACCATAGTCTCTGAGATCTAGATATCTTAATTAGATATCTTTCTTTCTTTTTCTTTCTTTCTTTTTCTTTCTTTGTTTCTTTCTTTTTCAATTCTCTGAATTTCCTATTGTTTAGGAAATTATTTTTTATATTTTAAGAATTTTTTTATTATTTTTCCGTTTGCCTTGTGACTTTGAAAGCTAAATCCAATGAACTGTATTAACTGGGGTAACACGGTATCAGCATATTTCTGAGCAAGTTAAAGCAGGACTTTGAAAAAGTCAAGGTAGAAAATGTTCGGGTTTTTTTTTTTGCTGAAACTTCAGCTTCGAAAATCAAGTGACTTTTCTGACTTCAGAAGAAAGAAGCCAGGCACTTTCTGTTCTTATACAACAGTAGGTTTCCTGATAGCGTGACTTCCTCATTGTGAAATGCAAAACAAAATGGGTTGAGACAACACAAACACTGCTGCCTTTCACAGAGACTGTATTGCCCATTTTTGATCCCAGTATATTCATTAAATGTATGTAGTTGGGTTCAGTCCATTCTTTGCTAGTTTATTCAGATTTAGTCCCCCTACCAAAAGCCCTGTCCTGAGGGATCCACAACCCATGAAATAAATCTTAGCTCTTCTACTACTAGCCATTTGCTGTTGCTTTGTGATTTGGAAATGCTTCTGTTCTTTGGGCATCTCCCTTTTTGCACCAATAGAGGATAAACAGAGCCAGTTAGGGTGTTTTCATAAATCATAAATTATTCTTCCAGGGCTCCAGGCACTTTCCACTGTGTGCCAAAGGGTTTTCTTGGCTAACACGAGCCACCAGAATACACACTTCTTTATGCAATTCTCTTGCAGTATCATGTTTCGTGCTGCCCCTCTGTCTAAATAAAGGAGAATCTTGTTGGATGTTGGATACATTGAAAAATAGGGTGAGTGTTGTGAGAGTCAGTAGCATGACAGTGCCTTCCCATATCCCAAACCACTCTGAAGTCAGATTAACCTAAATCTAAGATCAAGAGCTCATTTACAGTATCTAAGGATGGATGTGATAGTTGCACAGCAATAGAAGAGGGTGAAAAGAAAACCACATGTATGCCAAGGAATTGCACTTCTCCTCTGGGTGGCCCAGCTGGGTCCATAGACCACACAGTCACCTAAATCATGATCCAAGCTCATTCCTCGGCATAGGTCAACATCTGTAGGTCATGTCCAGAGGGAGAGCAGGGCTAGGAATAATTGCTCCATCCTTTCATACTCCAAAGTCATTTGGGGGAGTCTGTCCAGATGGAATTTTCTCATCTTACTCCCCGCTGTTCTCAGGGACATCCATACCTCCATCGGGATGGAGTCTCAGCCTCCCTTAGGGCAGACTATTGGCAGTTCCCCCTGTTTTGAAACCACTCCTGTCCTTTGTGCTTCTCCCAGCACTGCCCCTTCCCCTTCGGTCAGGGGAGTCACGGTGCCTGTGCCAGGCTGGAAAACGTCCCGATCCCAAGGGTAAACTTCGGTGCTTTGAACTATTTTCCATCAGGACGCTCCCGCCCGGGGGCGCACCTTGGCGCTAGACACCCTCCTCCGCGCAACAGGCTGGGATACGGATCATTACTCCTTATTCCAAGCAAATACCGAGGCCTTTTTCCCCCTCTCTCCCGTCAGCGGTGCACAAAGCGCGCCATCACCGCCCCGCGGCCAGGGCGGCGCCGCGGCCCTTTAACACGGTGCCCCTCCAGGGAGAGCCCCGAGACAGGGGCAGCGCCGGGCTCGCTTTTCGGGCTGTCCGTGGCAGCCGGGGCCGGGAGAGGCGGGGCCGAGGGTCCCGGCGGTCCCGGGGGTGCCCTAAGGGACGGTCCCGTCCCGGGGAGAACAGGGGGGTCTCGCCCCGCGGCTCCGCCAGGGGGCGCCCCCGCGCGGAAGGGGGGGGCAAGTCACGAGACTCCGCAGCTGCTGCCGGCGGGGCCGGGACAGCGTCCGGGCGGGACGCGCCCATTGGCTGTGGGCGAGAGCAACGGGCGCGCCCATTGGCCCGCGCACGGCGGGAGGCGGGACGCGGGCGTCTATAAATGCGGCGGCAGGGGGGTAGGGGCCTCACACTCCGAGCCGGGGAAGCAGGGAACGCGAAGAGGCCGCAGCAGCCGAACGCCGCCGGGACATGCTCGCAGCCTGACTGACCGCAGGTGGCCGCCGCGCCCGGGACACGAATGAAGAAACAGCTGCTCCTCCTGTTCACACACCGGGGACTCGTCAGCCGAGGGGGCCGCAGGGGGAAGCGCCGCCGAAAATGGCATCGTTCAGCATCCGCGCCGCGCGTCCCGAGGACTGCCCTGAGCTGCTGCGACTGATCAAGGTGCGGGCGGGGCGCGGACCGGGGGGGTCCCTCAGTCTCAGCGGTGCGGGGGGGTCAGCGCTGACGAGGCCCGAGCAAAACAAGGTGTTGCGCAAGGGCGGAGGGGCGGGGAGAGGCCGCTCACGGCTCCTTCTCTTCCAGGAACTAGCCAAGTACGAGGACATGGAGGACCAAGTGGTGCTAACTGAGAAAGGTACGAGGCGGCGTCAGCTCGCCGGGTGGGCGGCCGAGTGACGGTGTCTGTGGCTCAGGTGCCCGTGTGTTCTGATCTTCCAGAACTGCTTGAGGATGGTTTTGGCGAGCACCCTTTCTACCACTGTCTGGTTGCAGAAGTGCCGAAAGACCAGTGGTCGTCTGAAGGTGAGGCTTCCCAATGCTTATTTTTGGATACTAAAAATACAGAGGCATCATGTGCTTAATGTTATCGATTGTACATAAGGATTCACCAGCGAACTGGGATAGGAGGAGTAGGTTAACTGGTAAATGCAGTAATGTATAGTGATGCTCTGCTGAAGTGGTTGCTAATCCTGGAAGCATGGGAAGATCAGGTATAACATAATGTACTTGACTCCAGTTAATTAAATGGTTTTTCTTGTTTGACCCTGACTTACCTTTATGTAATTCTGTTGAATCACATTTTTTTCTTTAATTTGTCCCCAATCTTCAGGTTACAGTCTCTAGCTTCGCCATGTACATGGCCCTTCCGTGTACATGGATGGGCGGGGAGGTAACTAAAAGATCCGTTACACAATAAAGTAGATGATCATAATATGAGGTAAGGTCTACAGGGACAAGTGCTGTTCCCAAACCTTTACCAAAGACACAGTAGATCAGAAACCTGTTTGCACGCTTCTCTTATAGTATGTGCAGAAATAGTTAAAATACTCAAGGTTTATGTTTGAGTGGGCTGTTGTTGGAAGAGTTGTTTCTCTTCTTTGTTGAGCCACAGAATTAAAATTGAAGCTGCAGCTTTACTTACCTTGACTTTATGGTACTGAAGGTAAATAAAGCAGCGTGATGCTCTCATGGAAGCTTAAGTTGAGGTGCTTGAAATGCTTCTGTAAAGGTGGCCTGGGATTAGGCCTTCTCACACAGTGTAGTTACTGACAAATGTACACAGAAAGATCAGTGTTCTTCAGAGTTTGACAGACTGTTCTGGTTGCTAAGGAGGCAGAGCTGGGGCAGTCATCTAGATTGTGAGCTGCTGTGTAAAGTTCTTACTTGTATTCATGAGTGGAAATACTGATAAATCAGTAGGGTGTGCTTTACTTTGAAGAAAAAAGCCCTGTGTTAGCACTTACTGTGATAGTGCTTTTGAGGATTTCAAGGTATGGCTAGGGCAAACTTTGTTCTGTTAGGCTGATACAAGTTTGTCAGAAATCATATTTTCAGTTGTGTGCTTACTTGTAAACTTCATTTTTAATTCTAACCTGATATCAAATGTCTGCATGTCACAGAGAATACGTATATTTAAACATGCATGTAAGACTTAATATTTTTGCTTCTAAATTCAGACGAGCTGAAGTTACACCCTTTGTTTCAGAAACATGTGTTGTGGGCTTTGCCATGTATTACTTCACTTACGATCCATGGATTGGAAAACTGCTGTATCTTGAAGATTTTTATGTGATGGCTGAGTATAGAGGTATATATTACAGAATTAGATTAGTTGCTTCTTATAGGACTTTTTTTAAATTTAAAACTTAAGGTTCTTGTTTCTTTTTGTTTCTTTAGGACTTGGTATCGGGTCAGAAATTCTGAAGAACTTGAGTCAGGTACGTCTTAGTGATAAGTCTAAACAAGCAGAACTCAGCACAAAGCAGTGTTCTTGCTTTTCTGTTAACTGCGTGGAGCTTCTCCTTCAGCACTGTGCTGACTTAAAGGAGGTGACAGGACACTAGACAGCTTAAAGCATTGTCTGGAGTCTGGTAAACAGTGAGAAGTGACTGACAGAATGAACTCGATGACTGGTGATGCAGAGTTGCAGAGTAATCTCACCAGTTCTTGCTGTGCTCGTGACCCGGGGCTGCTGTGTGAGCTGTGTGGTGTGTCCTGCCTTGCAGGTGGCTGTGAAGTGCCGCTGCAGCAGCATGCACTTCCTCGTCGCCGAGTGGAACGAACCGTCCATCAGGTTCTACAAGAGGAGGGGCGCCTCCGATCTGTCCACTGAGGAGGGGTGGAGGCTCTTCAAGATTGACAAAGAGTATCTCTTGAAGATGGCAACAGAAGAGTGAGAGATTATTCCAGCAAATAAATTCTTTCTGCGAATATATATGCTCTCTGAATAAACTCCTTCTTGCTTTCTGTGTTATGTACATGTTGTAGTGGAATAAAGTAGTGTGGATCCTAATAATGAGAACGCTATGCAGATGTGGTCATAGAGTAATTGGTACTGTGATCTGGAGTTGGCATCTGTGAAGTTCAGCATGTGCTTGTGTGCATCCTTTACCAGTGTGGGCTTGTAATCCTTGTATATGGAAACTTCATTCTTGTAAGTGTCATTCAAATGTGTACAATGTACACACTGGTAGGGTTTGTTTTAATTATTGCCTTTTATAAAAATAAATAGTGTTTTCACTTCATGCAGTAGTTTTGACTTTAATTCTCACAAACAGTTTTCAGTTAAATAACATGCAAATTAATAAAAGACTTGCTGATTCATCCAAACATTTTCACGATGAGTGAAACAATTTACCGTGGTCTCAGTGGGGTAAAAGGTGCACTTGTGTGGCCGTGGGACCCAGTGGTGAGTTTTGAGCACCCGAGTATTTGGAGGGGTTTGAGATCAGCCTTTACTTCCTGTGTGGTGCAGAGCATCCTATCTTGTGAACTAAATTTTAAGGTACAGCTGGGGTCCCTAAATCAGGCTGCTTCTCTCCGGAAAGCAGCTCCAGAAAATCTGGAGCTTGAGCCTTCCAGTTACCTGCAGATCACAGCAGTTGGAATGGCATAACCTTTAAAGGGAAGATGCATCCACGTGTGGTTTCAAAGCCTAAGTAACAAAAAAAGGTTTTGACTGATCACATGTAGGAGAAAGTATTTTTACAAGTCACAAAAAAAGCTCCATTATGTGACTTTAAAACACCAAACTTGAATGTTTCTGGTGACCTGGGTTTTTGTACATGATTTCAGATAAGGTTCAGCCTTTCTGCCTGTGCCTCAGTGCTGTGTAGTCAGTGGTGCTGAGCTGCCTGAAATTAAATGCTGTGTTAAGCACTTAACAGAAAACAGATACTGTGTGTTTAAGCCTTTGTGCGGCAGTAGGTGAAAACAATGCTGCTCAGCAATTTTTTAGTTGCCTTTGAGACAAGTTAACTTTGCAGTAAGTACTGTGTAGGCCCTTCTCTTAAATTGATGGTGAAAGCAGGTGCATGCAAGATTTACACTGCTCCCCTCTTGCTCTGTGGTAACCCTGCAATAAAAAGTTTCTTTTGGCCAGCACTGCTTTTTCTTCAAAGGAAGGGAAGACACTTATCTGCCTTATAACATTAACTGGTTTAAATAAAACAAAGTTTTAAACCTTTTGGTCACTGCATAAATCACATATCACTTGGAAGATGTTTCCTCATCCTAGAGAGTAGAGGGCAGTGACTGCTTCAACTACGAGTAATGCTGAAATAATTTTAAGAATAAGGTATCGTTGCCTAGGGCCAACAGCAAGCTGTGCAGAGCATTTAGCATGAAACTCTCCTTATTTTCTGTTTTGTTTCTGTTTTTAGCTGAGGTGTAATCAGCAGTGTGCCAGTTCTGCCCAGGTGTGAGGTGTGGCTGTCAACTGTTGCCTCAAGAATGAGAAGGCTAATAAAAAATACATGAGGTCTTGAAAGAGAGCAGAAGGTAGCTCTTCCTTGGGGGTATCAGTGGATGAGAATATCAACATTGTCTTGGCAACATGTGCTCACCCCAGAAAACCAACCATATCCTGGGCTGCATCAAAAGCAGTGTGGCCAGCAGGTCGAGGGAGGGGATTCTGCCCTTCTACTCTGCTCTTGTGAGACCCCACCTGCAGTACCGTGTCCAGTTCTGGGGTCCCCACCATAAGAAGGGCACAGACCTGTTTGAGTGAGTCCAGTGGAGGCCACAAAGATGATCAGAGGGCTGGAACACTTTACCTATGAAGTCAAGCTGAGAGAGTTGGGACTGCTCAGCCTGAAGAAGGCCCTGGGAAACCTTCTAGCAGCCTTCCAGTACCTAAAGGGGCTACAGGAAAGCTGGAGAGGGACTTTTCACAAGAGCATCTACTGACAGGACAAGGAGAAATGGTTTTAAGCTGTAGGAGGGCACGTTTAGATTGGCTGTTAAAAAATACTTCACTGTGAGGTTGGTGAAGCACCGGAACAGGTTGCCCTGCGGATGTCTCATCCCTGTAAGTGTTCAAAGCCAGGCTGGATGGGGGTCTGAGCAACCTGGTCTAGTGGGTGGCATCCCTGACCAGGGCAGGGGGTTGGAACTAGATGGTCTGTAAGGTCCCTTCCAACCCAAACCCTTCTATGATTCTGTGATATATCCAAATGGTTGTCCGGACAAACTCCAGTTGTCAGCACAGAATCTGTCACAAAATTGCCCTGATTGAGCAGGTCAGTTTCTGCATAAGAAACAACCATTTCCAGACACTGCTCATGTCTGTGCAGCACCTCAGCTGCTGTGAGAGTACTCATACCACGCACGGGAGCCTGAGATTCAAATCCCTCTCCTACCCAAGGGGAACAGAAATCTGTTTTTTGCTTGTCCGAAGATTAAATGCCAGGCTACAAACCTCTCTACTTGCTCTTGCTCAGCCTGTACTCTTCTGCAATTCAGCAAGCCAAAGGAGGTGAGAGTAAGCCCACTCAGTGAACCAGCCCAGTAGCTGCTGATGGAGGTGGAATGGGAAGGATGAGATAGTCTCCAGCAGCTCTTGCTGAGCACCAGGGTGTTATCTCTTCTCCGTGGTGAAGCTGCAATAACTTTGCTGGTTACTCTGTCAGCTACATTAACCTACTTGTGCATCTCAGTCCTAGTGCAATCTGTTTTGGTTATTTTAAGCTGTGCTTCTGGCTCCGTGTATCAGACCAGAAGGTGATTGCTAGTAGAGCAGTTTAAGAATGTTTTTATTTTGAAATTAACAGTTCATTAGATATCTAGGCCAGACATGCTTCAATCTCAGGCCCCAGACTTCTAGAGCACAATAAAGCTATCAAAGCTGCATGACTGAAAGGAACGAGCCAACTAATTAGGCATTATAATTAGGAAAGTAAGCAGCTTAGTCAAATTTTCAATCAATTTAGAATTGTTTATCATATTTTGTTCATCTTCTATCATTGCATTTTCTAAACAGATTTTGATGAAATAGATTCTCTAGGAGTCACAGAAAACAAGTGAGGCAGTTCTAAATGAGAAGACCTTTTCTAGCCACTGGTGATAATTGTAAACATTCATATATGAAAGGAAAGACTGGGACTAACCTTTCAGATGTGATTTTTGTTGAGATTCTATTAAGCAGTAGGGTTTTTAAAACCAGCAGAAATATTCTCACAGTTTTGGTAACAGTCTCCAACAGTGATATGGTAATGCCATGGGTCAAGATCAATTTTAAATTCCCTCAATAACTTTCTCAAGCTACCGGGAGACCAAAGTGACTCTGGTACTACAACTGAGACACGCAGCAGAGTATTTTCTGTGGCTTTAGGCGTTGGAGAAACCTCACCTGGTGCGACTTTTTTCGGCTCCAGGACCACATTCACACCACCAAGCTGCAGTGCGAGCGTATGATGGGGTCTAAGCAACGGCTTTGAGCTATTCACTGGTATCACACCAGTGGGATCCCATCACAGTAGGGGCACAGGGCTTGCGGGTGGCCTGCAGGTGCGTCAGCTCACCCTGTTCCCTTGCCTGCCTCAGGGGAAGAGTTAGAGAGGCGGTGTTAATGACAGCGCCGATAACATCTCCAGGGTGGTGAGGTGCGAAGCTCCTCCTCGCTCTCGCTCTCAAACTCATGACCCGGTAAGTTCTCCTAGCGCTGAGCAAGCCAGCAGAAGATTTCGCAATTGCAGTGTTTCCACGTTCCCGTCGGGTGGGGTCAGAAAGGTGGCCTTGGACAAACTTGCGGCCGGAGGATGCGTCAGAGGACCATACCCGACTGCAAGCATAAGGAGCGCCGGGCTCGCCGCCCCCTCTCCACTTGGCCTTTTCCTGTTCACAGGCTTCTGCATAATGATCTGAGCCGTAG
This sequence comes from Neopelma chrysocephalum, assembly GCF_003984885.1. Lineage (NCBI taxonomy): Eukaryota > Metazoa > Chordata > Aves > Passeriformes > Pipridae > Neopelma > Neopelma chrysocephalum. The sequence continues at coordinate 5,136,831 of NW_020897737.1, forward strand.
CCATAGCGACGGCATGGAAGGAGGCTTTTTTTTTGTCTACATAATTTAAGTTAAAACAGAATATATGCGAGAAAAACAACCCTTCCCCCTCCCCTCTTCTTGTAAAGAGCCTTTGCTGTCAACGTAATTCAAAAAGCCAACGCAAACTTTTCCTCCAAAGAGCATATGGGGGCTTTAATGCATTCCTGCACGCGGTGTTTTGTCTTGAGAGACTCGCCATCCTGGAGCCTGGCCCGCTGAATGCGAAAGTCTCAGCTGCAGGGAAAACACCAGCTATGTACGGAGAGGGATTGAGGAAAGCTCTGCATAATTCCCCGCCACACGGTGTTACCTCGGGCTGGAGGCCAGCCCAGAGGTGTGCGTCATGCCTCCCTCCCTTTGAGTTGACCAGAAGGTTTATTTCCTTCAGTTTGCACAAGTTTCCTCCTCACAGCGCTCGCTCCCTTGGGCTCTCCCCTTACATCCCTCGGGGGAGCAAAAGCTGAGCAGCTGGAATGCACACACACAGGCACTGGGAACAGGCTGGCTGATGGCAGCGCTGAGGAAACCTGCCTGGGTTTAAATAATTCACCTCACGTAACAGACTCGGCTTTGCCCAGTTGTTTTCCTTGCTTGGGCAGGATTGCTTAAACACCTTTTTCCTTTTTTTTTTTTTAGGAACTCATGTTTCAGAGAAGTGGCTGCTATTTAAATAAAGGCATCAGCTGCTGTCTGAAACAAAGCAGCGCAGCAGCAGGATGCCAGCTGCTAATGTTTAATCTCACTGCAAACTCAAAGCAGGCTCTAACTTCACCATCCAGGCACGCCTCCCTCTCAGGGCTCTTCCTTCCCCTGCCCCCCCCCCCAACCTGACTAACTGTTTTTGCTGTCCAGAAAGTTTTTGGTAAATGCAATCTTGATGGAGGGCTTCAGAACCCATCAGGAGCTCAGACTAGTCCCAATAGGGAGCACTTGGAGGAGAGGGTGTAAGGCTGAGGACGGTGATGTGGGCTCTGGGGCAGGAGCACAGCCCACCACCACTGCAGCCCTGCAGGATGTTCATCTCCCGACCCTCAGGCCTCTCCCTACCACGCTCTGACTTTTTCTGCAATCAGAAACACTCCCCATGGTTGATAACAGAATAAAGCAGAGGTACACACCTTAACTGAAAATAGGGAGGGATGGGGAGCAATTCCATCTTCAAACCTGTTTTGGTTTTATTTCAGAGATTTACTCCAGGCCAAAGCAGGAGATAAAAAGCCCCAGGAGATAATTAGCTCATGAGGGTTGAAAACAAACACCCTGTTCAGAAACTGCTCTCAGGTAAGTAGTTTTGTTTATTTGTGTTTTGAACTTTGCATATTTTGATTGTTCATATAGCATATGTCAGCTGGTCACATCCACTCAAAGGGAAAGGAACCTCCATTTTCTTGAACTCTGTTTCCCTTCTCCATCAAAACAGATTAAAAAGAAAGTGCTTTGGTAAGATGAAACCAGGTGCCCATACTCTCCTGAAAGTTTGCTTTACAGCATGATGAGGTGGCTTAACATCTTCACATCACCTCCCGGGAACCCACTGAGCAGGGATGGGACATGAACCCCTGAAATTCCTACTAGAAACCTTCCTCCATATGAGAAAAAAACATAAGAGAGATGGTAGCTTTCCACATGAAAGCCCATCAGTGTTTCCAAGTAACTGAATATTGCAGTGTTGTTTTCAAAATGCACTGATAAAAGTGCAGGGTGAGATTTTTCAAAGCTGGTTACTATAAATAGGCACCCAGATACCACAGCAAAGGAACCGTTGAACAGTCTTTCTTTATTGCTCTTATGAGGAGCAAACTCCAGTCTGGGCTCTCCATGATCCCCCTGAACTTTCTGAGTTGGCCTACTTGAGACACTGACACACAAACACCCCCCCACAGCTTGCACAGGAGCAAACAAAAGACTCATAGTCTCGTGCCTTTTGCAATCGGTTCACGTGACAGAATTTGGGTTTCTTCCCCAGCCAACTTCCTACCATGGAGTAGCAAAAATGTACAAGAGCATTTCCCACCACAGCCTGAATGTGTTTTAGCTACAGTGGCAGGCATAGGGGTCTTTTTTTTTTCAGAGTTAACATAGAGGGATGGATCAAAATCTGCATTCACTGCTCCTAGAGGTAATAACCCCTGTATAGAGCTGTAGCTTTGCCATTAGGGCAGAAAATGTAAATTAAAAAGGAGGCGGGAGGAGAGGTCTGCAGTGCTGAAGGCCAGGTGCAGGGGCTGACCACAGCCTGCCACAGGAAGCCACGCACCCGATGGAGGAGGAGGCATCAAGGGAAACAGTATAGGCTTTATTCATTCCAGATAACGTAGTCAAAAGAAACTAGAAGACTCTTATTTCACAAATTCAGAAGTCTCAGAGGTAAATTCCTGGGATACATTAATAATTTCTGCATTACTTTTACCGCCCATTGATCTCATTAGCCATAACTCAATGCATTAGCAAGCACTGGATTTCGTGGTGTAGGAGCAGGAATTATTGCTGAAGAGCAACTGGCAGAACTGGCAGAGAGAGGCAGCAGCAAGTGCTAGTATCAAAGAAATAACACCTTATGAATCCAGTTTTAAGCAAAACCAAAACCAGCTGAAAATTCAAGGGATAGTGGCCATCAGTGTATGTTGTTCCTTAGCCAGGCAAGGAAGCACACCCATTTTATGTAACCACATATCTCTGAAAGCTGTAAAGCTGTCAGACTGTAAAACAGGGTGATAAACCAAAGTCCACCGCATTACAAAGTACAGCTGGTACAAATGACGGTGAAGTGAGGACAAGGTTAAAGAATCCCAAAGGAAAACAAAAATAATTTACGTAAGCAAATACTTGGGATTTATAGGCATGAGTTGACTACCTTCTCTGCATAGACAAGTAATAAAATTATTTTGTATTTCCATGCTGGGTTTGCCATAGCGATGATTTGACTGAAATTTGATTACAGAAGTCCTGCAGGGACCCAGAACCCCAGACCTCCTTTTCTTGCCATTTGGGCTTGGTGTCAGCAAGCTGTTATTTTCTGCTGGTAAAAGCCAAAGCACTTTTCACTCCTACAGCTCAGCATAGTCAGACATCCCTGCTTCACTCCCAGGCAGGACCAGGTTTGCCTCTAGGTGCCCATAGCCATGTGCCTCTCCAGAACAGTTTGGGCAGCTGGGGCTTTGCTTGCACAGACATCTGGTTTCTCAGCTAGGGTATTTTCTGAAATAAACACAGCACTGCAAAAGTGAAAAGTCCTTTTAACACAGGTCTAAAATCAAGAAAAGGTGTAGAGGAGGATGTGACATTATCTCCCGTTTGTTCCTAGAGAAGCTGTTGAGCCTTTTGGATCCAAGAATTGATGGTCCTTTGACTTAAGATATAAAGCATCAGGTGCTCCTGTTTGCAGAAGTAAAGGATGTAAACCAGATGTAAATCCACCTAAAGCACGTGCAGCTTGCAATAAAAGGTTAGAAACACACGTATGCTGTGGGCTGTGCTGGGCCAGCCCTCACCGCTTGCCAGAGTGCAGCCCCAGTCTCACAGCTGGCCTGCTAAAGATGTTCCCCACAAACAACTCCAAGTGTCAAATTCTCATAGAGTCACCTCTAGTGACACTGCAGCCAGCAAAACCTGCCTGGCTGCAGCACGGGGAACATCTGCAGGATCAGCACCTGCCAACACACCACACGGATGCACACCATGCCAGTTGGAGCTGAAACAGCATCTTTTCCAGTGAGGCTGAGCCCCAGCAGTCTCATGACATGGCAAACAGTATTTGAGGAGAGCCTGGGTTTGTCTGAGACAACTTCTCTGCAGTGGGTGAGCTGTGGCAGTTGAGATTTAGTGCCTGCCAGGACACCAGAGCCAGAGTGATGTACATGGGCTCACTGTAGTCTCTGTAGGGGGAGCGTGATGGAGGAGAAACCCACTGAGGTAAACACGGGCAGATGTGGGGAGCAGGTGTGAGTTCATCCCTCCTCAGGCTTTTGGGCATGCTCAGGGCAGGGGAGGGCTGACAGTGTGTTTGCTCTGCTGCCAGGCCCCCTCAGCAGCTATTTTACATCACAGGGAGAGGAAGCTCACACTTCTTCAGATAGGGAAATGTCTTGTCTGAAGAGGCTTTCAGGCTTGAACGTGACAGGCAAAGGGCATGTTATGGCTCTGTGGGTGCACACTTGGCTGCCTGTCTCACAGGCTGCTTCCCGGCACACTGGGTGAAACATACACTGAGTTTTATAAGTGAAGAAATACAGTTCCCTGCAGTGAAACAAGTGTTCCCAAAAACAGCTTTCTGCAACACAGCTGGCACGAAACATCAATATTTTTTCCAGAGAGTCTCTTTTACCAAAACTCTGCAAACTCAGCCACCACCCCAGGCCGGGCAAATACAGCCAGGATGATGTCCAGGGCTGACCTCAAATCAGCCCTCAACCTGGGAACAACCTCCATGGACATCCGGCAGAGCTGCCACCATTAACTGAATCCCCCTTTTCTTCAGTGCAGTTTATTTAGTCCCATGGTCTCATGTGTGACTCGCGTCATGTGTGAGTGAGCACACACATATGAGTGCCTCTTCTTTTGCCCCATTAAAGCTATGGCTAAAAGACTTTTCCCACAGAGATATAGTGGAATTCTACTTCACTCACAGCAAATACACTCAGTACCTGAGTGATAATGTGCATAAATAGTACATAAGTTGCACCTGATTATGATACACTTTTTTGTGTAGTTTCCATTAAAGGAGTAACAGTGAACTGCTAATGCCCATATCAAGCTGTGGGATGAGTGGATTTACAGTGCACCGGGTGAAGAACTGGCTGAAGGGCAGGGCTCAAAGGGTTGCAGCAAATGGGGCTACATCTGTCTGGTGGCTGGTCAGCAGTGGTGCTCCTTGGGGCTCATTTCTAGAGCCAGTCCCGTTCAATGGACAGAACTGTTGGGGCTGTCTAGTTTGGAGAAAAGGAGGCTGACGGGCAACCCATTGCTCTCTACAGCTTCCTGAGGAGGGGAAGTGGAGAGGGAGGTGCTAATCTCTTCTCCTTGGGATTCAGTGATGGGATACCTGGGAACAGTTCAAACCTGCATCACCAGGGGAGATCTAGACTGGACATTAGGAAGCATTTCTTTACCAAGAGGGTGGTCAAACCCTGGAACAGGCTTTGGAGAGGTGGCTGATGTCTCAGGACTGTGAGCATTTAAGAGGCATTTGGACAATGCCCTTAACAATGTGCTTTGACTTTTGGTCCCCCTGAAGTGTTCAAGTGGACTAGATGTTCCTTGTAGGTCCTTCCCAACTGAGATACTTCTATTATGTTCTACCTCTATATTACAAGGAAGTCTACAGAAAGTGTTGAAGATATTAAACACTGAATTTATGTGTAAAGTAATTTGTCCTAAGTGCTTTATTCTTGAGACACACAACTGTATATTTAGAGAATTAAATAAGAGACTACTACAACCACCCAGCAGCCACAGCAAGTCCCCAGTGTGTGCCAGCAGGGTGAGGACCTGGTCCCCACAGCAAGGATCAGCAGCCCCAGAGTGCCTCAGCACTAGTTGACCCCTGCCAGCTGCCTCCCCAGAAGTGTTACGGGGTTTTCTGGCAGGGGAGGAAAGCCCACATCCCACTGAGCCCTGTGGCATGGCTGACTAATGGCCAAGCCACATCTCCAGTACAATCCTGTTTGCTTACAGTGAGCCAGTCTCCCTTCTTTTCCTGGAGGGCAGTGGCTGGGTGGCATTTGGGCTTCTTTTCATGCCTTTTGCTTTGTAAAAAAGGCAGGAAGTCCTGTGGTAAGCCTCTGGGCTGTGTTGCCTGATGTGTGGGGTCTCAGCATCATTTCAGGATCACCTTCCTTGGGCCATCACCTCAGAAGAGGCCTCGGTGCAGCCTGACACCATGAGCTCACACCAGCACTGCCAGCAATTCCAGCTTCCTGCAAGAGAACCCTAAAAATACCAGTCGGGCACCCAACACCTGCCAGTTTCTTTTTAGTCAGAGGCCCCGCGACACTCGGTTTCATCTGTTCTTTCCTGCCCTGTGACAATCCCTCATTCCACTGACTCATCTGAAGGTACATAATGCCCAGGTAACTTGGCACTCAGCAGGAAACCCTCCTCTCTGCTGTGGCTGATCAAAGGTAACCTTCAAGAATGCACCAGGAAAAACATCTGGTGCAGTTTTCCAACAAACTGTTGGTAACATTTATCAATCCAAAACCACCACTGGACTGGGATTATCATATTATATATTACTTCAGTGTGTCTAGTTATGTTTTCCATAAAATAACAGTGGTTTGTTAATCTATAAAGATTAACAGGCTTAATCTATATTAATCTATAAAGAGAATTAGGGCACTATAATGGCACAGGCATGCTTGGAGAGGCCCATTTAGTTTCTTTGTTATAAACACATTCTGCTTGTCTCTTCCCTTTCTTTTTTGTTAGGACAAATGAAATAGATCAGATTAATAAATCAGTGCCTAAATCTCCATCCCAGGAGAAGCAAAGAGCTCTTCTGATTACCTTGCTACAAGTAAATTGTTCTCTATGAAATTTTTTTAAAATCTCATAGTAATTTCCTTTTCCTAAAGTCTAAATGTTTAAACATCAAAATGTTTAAAGAGTATATCACCTACAGCAATCAAAAGAAAACTCATTATGAAATATAATAACAAGACTTTGGGGCTACTGTAGCACCTTGAGTGAAATCGGATTTGGAAAGGCTGTGTCCCTGGGTGTTTGCCCATCTCCAGCCTTGTGCATCCTGGAGAAACAAGTTTTCCTCTTACACAGCTGAAGTCACCCACAAAAATATCCCTTAAGCTTTAACCTGGAGAGGAGCATGTGGCCCCCTCCAACATTATTGCTGGTAGTTGAAAAGAGGAGAAAGGAGAAAGGGATTAGATAAGAAACCAATCCTTATTAGTGGTGGGAGAAAATCAACAGTGGAGAGCATGCATAAAAATATCTACTATAGTTTCTTTGCAGGATTTCACTGTGCCCTTTTCAAATCACAGTGCACATTTTTGCTCTCTCTTGCTTTGATGCTTTTTTTTTTCTTTTGTCCTCATCCCCACACTCACCACAGAGGGAAGGTCAGGTCTGAAGACCTTACCTGGCCAAGGGTACCAGCATGTACGTCCCACCAGTCAGAACAGCTGTCCCCTGAAACTGCCCTCACATGAGCAGGAAACCAAACCCTAGAAAAACAAACGCAACACCAACCTCTTCATAAATAAACACTCATAACCTTCCAATATGTCCCTGTTATGCAAGGCACGCTGTAACACCCTTTCAGGGCTGCTGGTTGCCAGAAGTGCTGCAAAGCTGCTGTTGCCAGGCTGTTAGGGACAGCCACCTGGATCTGCAGCCTCTCCCACGAGGCAGGAGAGGCCGCTGCTGGGGAGACAACCTATGCGTACCCATGTCGGCACTGCGCGATGTCCCACGGCCCCACACACCATGTCTGTAGGAATAAGCGCTCTGGGAGCACCAGGAGTCCTCCAGACATGCTGATGCAGAGCTGAGGTCCCCCGTACTGGGCCAGGTGAGGCCATGTGGCCAGCACAGCCACTACCGCTAAAAATTAACCCAGCTCAAAACCCTGATGTTTAAAATAAACTACATTTTAAAAAAGACTGAGCTTATTGTTCTCCAGCTTTGAAAAGTGGAAATACTGTCCCAAAATCAGTGATGAAAGCTGCTAGTGGTAACCATACGTGAGAAGGAGCTTGAGGAATCTCTATATGAGAAGCCTTGAAAGCAGGAATGATGAGGTGTCAGAATTCCTTAAGAAAATTACTGAAGTGAGAGAAAAATGTAGGGAAGACCTCAGCAGGATCCGCAGGCCAGGGAGGTGCTCTGGGCAAAGCCAGGAAAGTCCACCAGAGAGAGGGACCACAAATGCAGCGAAAGGAGAAAGCTGAGAGGAAGCAAGTTGGTGCAGAGAATTAAGTCAACGATCAAGTATGAAAACATCACAGGATCTTCTGCCTAGGGACCCCAGCGCTCAGTTCCTGCAGACACGAGCAGAAAGAGTCCCACTTTTCCAGTTGGGAGAGATGGTGCTGAGCTCTCCCATGCTCCATAAGCATCCCTCTGGGGCTGGCAGGTCAGCCAGATGGGTCACACAATGCTCCTCAGCCTTGCTGCAGGCAGAGCTGTTTTTCAGCTGCAGGCAAAAAGGAGAGAACTTGTGTGCAGATAAAACCGCTCCCCTTATACCTTTCACTCCACAAGGAAAACACAAACATACAGGAAGTCCTGCAGGACTACTAATTAAAATTACCACTTCACACCTCCTTAGGAGTTATGATTTTATTTGTGGCAGTTTACTTGCAACTGATGGCTATGAGTTTATTCATGGTAGTGCCCTTTCAGGGTAAAAATAGTGCTTCAAGCACAGCACAGCACGTTCTTAGCTCAGAGACTTGTGGCCTGAGGTATGTAATGAGTTCTGCACATCTGTGTTGCACTTCACCCTTACCTACTGGGAGCCTAAAATCATCTGGCTTTTTTGCACACATAGTTCAGTTACTTTTGGGCGAGTCACTCTGGGCTGACTAGCCCAGGCTGAGGGTGCTTTTACACCACTGCTCCTGTATCATTCCTCAAGAAGAGACTCCCTTTAGCAGGCTACCCTCATCTGCAAATAGGGCAATGGTGTACAAACAATAATGCTGAAAAGCAACTGGTAAATATCTGGCTTTTTAAAGAGATCGAGAAGGGTCACCGTAGTAAAAGAGGATGCACTCACATTTACATTACCTCTTTTTTCCACAAGCTAAGCCTTCTTCCCCTTTACTGTTTTCTTCTTGGTCAAAACACAGTTGCTGATTTTAGCAGCTGTGTATCTTGCTCTCCTGTACAAGGAGAGATCATCCTGATCTTACTCCATCGAGGCAAAAGTACAGCCAAAGGTTATTTGACCCCAGGGACGTGTGCTTGTACAGTTGGACGCTGTGCAAAAGCTGCTAAATGGCAGAGGACTCCAATATTATGTATGAATTGGCTTGCTCTCCCACTTGGCAGGGATGGGGGGAGGCGAGCAGTGCACATTTCCTTCTTTCTTCCTTCAGCCAGTAACAGCTCATCCCTTTTACTGTCAGATGAACCCGAGTACAGGAGGGATAAACACAGCAGACCGTGCCTCACTGATCTCCCACTGAACCACAGACAGAGAGTAAGCCCTTTGCTCCTGTTAGAAGCTGAGTTTTCTCCAGCATCTCCACTCAGTTCAGCGCACGACGGGCAGTGCTGAGCCCCGAGCCTGCCCCGGCGAGGCTGCTCCTCCGCTCCGCCGGGGGCCCAAGCTGACTCACTCCCAGATCCCGATGCCATTCCTCATCTCTGGCAGGATACGGAAAATGTGTCAAGCCTGGCACACGATAGCAAACATATTCCTTTGGGCTGGCTCTGGTGCTTTCACCAGCCCGTTTTAGTTTAGGCAGTTTGTAAATGATGCTGTTAAGACAGAAGATCAAAACCCCACTGGTGCGGCTCCTCAGAAAATGCAAAGATGACTTGCAGAGCGCTGCGCTGAATTACAAAACTGTTAAATTACAGAACTCTTTTTTTTTGTCCGACGCCGAAGTATCAGCGCAGTGCTTTGAACGGAGGTTACCTTTATGATTCACGGCATGAATGAGCACTTAGTGTGCGCATACAAGAGCCCTGTACGAATCAGGAAATGGCTCTTTCAGGTCTCCTGACAAAAGGAAGTGAGTCTGAAGCTTGCTAAATTTACAAAGAGGACGTTGGTGAACTTGATCTGGGGCAGGGGATGGGGGGAAGGGAAGAATCCCATTTTCTGTACACAATTTTTAAAACAAAAAAGAAATTAAAGGGGCTAAAACTGCGGTGGTGAGGGCTCTCTCCACAGCTGCCTGCCTACGATCTTTAGCTGGTACGTGCACACGGCCACGAAGACTCTTCTGGCTTCATGCCTCAGTGTTTCCCCCACCGCTGGGACAGTGAGAGCTTTCCTACATCCCTGAGGTAAAGCTGTGAGTTGGCACAGAGGGAGCATCATCGCACACCTCTGCTCGAGGCATCCCTCCCCCTTCTCCCCCTGGAGAGCCAGGTGCCCGCGGAACGGGGGCACGGCAGGGCTCCTCGGCACTCCCTGCCAAGTGCTGGATGCGGCTCACTTTCAGTTCAAAGGAAATGATGACTCCTCGAAGGCACGAGTGCTGCGCCCTGCAGTTGAGCGAAGGTACTTCAGGTGAAGACATGGAAGATTCAGGTGGAGTGGGACACGGAACAGCTGATTTTGGAAGGTTTTGGTACGGGACGTGGTATGGTCCTGTGGCCTTCACACCGTAACGGCCAAGGCAGGCAGAAATTCGGTTCTACTCGTGAGGTTATTCTTTATCCAGGCATGCAGTGGCTGAACTCACTTCTACCTTAAAATGCACACTAAGCAAGCCCCTGAAGCAAAATGAGGGGCTGTCACACAGCCCTCCAGTGCTCGTCTGCACAGCCCTGTGGGCCACCTTCCTCGAGTAGGACCGATGGACCCAGGTTGAGAAAGAACTGCAGCAAGAGCCTTCCTGACACAGCATCTGTCCCCTCAGCCAGAAAGCCTGTAGCATGTGACCCATCTTGTTACTTCACGGGCTGCCGCAGGAACTTCAGGTTAGCATTGCTGAGCAAGATCCAGACACTCAGGCTCCATATAAAGTAATCCTTTAGCTTTAGTCTCCATCCAATTAAATTCTAGAGTCTTGTGAGGGTTTCTATTCACACTACAAAAAAAAGAGAAGTTCCCTGACCAGGCTGTCCCATTGCCCCAACTGCTCTGCTTTCATGGTGGGTACAAAGATTCTGGCATCATGACTGAGCACAGCTCAGGCTGCAGCAAGGCTATTCCCAGGCACACAGAAGCAAGTCAGCTGGGATCTGTCTTCCCCTCTCCAGAAGATCCAGCAAAGCTTACCCATAACAGGATCGTGCCTCCGTAACTGGGCGTGGTGATGGAGCATTGCATCCCGTTTACCTGCCACAGTTGGACACAGCCCAGACGGACACTGACTTGCTTTGTGTGTTAGTTGGCAGATTTAGACCCTTAAATGCAGAGCCTGACAGCTTAGTTTGGTGCAGGCATTGTAGCCCCATTTCCCATGCAGAAAGGCACTTTTAGAGAAAGAAGATTGGTAATCAGCTGTGAGACATCCTCAGCTCACCTTTGAATTCACCAGCTTTCAACACCAATGCAATGGCTACCAGTAACACCTGCTTGAAAACGTGGCAAAAGAAACTGGAGAAACCCATGAACTTCAAGACAAGATGGAAGTCCAGATCAGATTTTGGTCTTTAATCAGAGATAGCTAGGGATGAACTTCACTGACATGAAATAGGAGAAAACACCACAATTGCATCAATATACCAACATTTCTTCCAGAGGGACCCTGAGAAAGCTGCCAGCTCTGGTCAATTTAAGAACCATCCACAGTCAGAAAACACAAGAATCAGCTAATGGTACAGACTTAAGAAGACAGGTGGTTGTTGCACAATCAGAAACACATTTTTTTTCTGCCAAAACAACTTCTGCTTTGTAGTTATGATATTGCTATCACAGGTTTTCCCTGTAAACAAGAAGCTTTTGTACCTATCAAAACCACTCCGCAGTGGGGCTGACCCAGCCAGCTGCCAGGCCATCCAGGTGCAATAGCCAATGCTGCTTTGAGATGCCGCATCCAGGAAGGTCCAGCAGGAAGCCACACCGGCCTCCTCAGCAAGCCTGAAGAGCCAAAATGCTCTTTGTCAAAAGCAGTTTATTATGATGAAACTGGCTTTAGAAGTAACTCAGAATTTATAGGAAGGTACAGAAATAACAAAACAAAAAAAGGGAAAAAGAAACACATGCAGCAGGACTTTATATTCATTGTGAAGTAAATATGCTCACACTGAGGTTTTTCTGCCAGGGCTAATAAACAGAGCAATAGCAATTCCCTTTATCTCCCAGGCCACTGTTTTCTTTAGGGGTAAAACAGAATTCCCTCCTCATCAATCCTGCTCTTTATTGCAGTGCAGCAATAGGTCTCCTTGAAGGTGACAGATGCAATGACAAATGCTCCAGCACATTTTAGTTACAACCCCGATAATAAGTCTGTGTCTGGGGCCTCCTGCAGCTGGAGCACAGAGTCTAAAACAGGATCTTGCAATGAACACTTGTGGCAAAATCCTGTGTTTTTATTGAAGGCTGGAAGATTGTGCCTATTTACCTAATAGGTAATCCCGCTAAGGATTACTCCAGGTTGGTGATGTTCCTTCTAGCAAAAGGAGAGGCTACACTGTGCACTTTCACTCAGCTAACATGCTGCCTACATTAATTGTGATCTCAACATAGGGCAAAACCAGTGACCTTCAATTCTACAACTGCCACAAACTGCAGATTAAAGATAATGTTTTTTTGAGAGAGCACTGCAACCTGGCCTCAACATATCTGCCAGCAGCCACTGCAGCAGAGGATGCTGAGATGACAACACTATTTAAGCTGCACAGACTCTGGCTATCAAGCCAAAAAGCCTTCAACTGGAAGGGTGACCAAACTGTTGACATGAAGCTTGGCTGGGAAATACACCATTTTTAGCTTACATTGTAATACCCACAGGCAAAGTCTGGCAAGAGATAACACATGCATGCACAATTTAGTTCCACATAGCTGTGCATGTATGCATACATACAAATATATCTATATATATATATATTGATGGTTGACTGCTCTCCTGTTCCTCATTAGGAAAGCCTGTGCCAAGAGAGCTGAATGTTCACAATCTCTTGGGCTCTTACCAGCACGAAACTTTTTTTTATTTCCTGCAGTTGAAAAAAACAGAAGATGTAAGGAAAGGATTTCAGCTAAGGCTGTCTTGCTCACATTTTGGAACTATTTCCTTGTCCTGTGTGTATGCAGGTGCTTGAAGGCAGTCATTTCCTGCTAGATAAAAGCATTCTGGTTTGATGTCAATCACTTGGGACATTTTTAAGCAATAGTGTAAATATGCAGTATGAACAGGTGATCAAATGAAAAGCATTTAAGTGATGTTTATTTAACCCAGTATTTTTTAAACATGCATACACACACAGACATAAACAAATAAAGAATTAAAGCTGTTTCATTTGAATGAAACAAACTGGACTGTGAGGCAGTAAAAAGAAACAGAACAGCTAACAACTGCATCAAAAATAAGAATGAGAGAAGCACTTCTTGGTGGAGTCTAGGGGTGAAAATACCTGAATTACCAAGTAATCATGTTCTTAAATGCCAATGTGGCATATGCCAAATATTACTGAAAAAAATACAGCATCTCAAGCTGTATTCCTAATTTCCTGGTAATCATCCTCTATATGATATGAGAATGCATAAGTGAAGAACTACCTTTAATGGAAGAAACAAATCTATGCTTTTATGGCCAGAGTGGTGCAACAGAGCAGTTAGAGCTATGATTGATATTTCCCAAGTTTCCTTTCCACTACTGACAAAAACACTACTTTGATCCTCCCAAGCCTGCTTGAACCATGTTGGCAAGTTTAAAGTAAAAACAAAACCACACACACATACCTCCCAAACCCCTCGCAAGAACTCTGCTCCCTTTGCTATATCAACATACATCTTTACCAGCCTAAAACAATCATAAAAACATGCACTGAACATGTTGGGAGACACTGTTTTTCTGCCTGAGGCAACAACATGCCTTATGCCTCTATTAAAAAAGAGTTGGCCCATTTTATAATGCCCACACAGACTGGCACTCACATTGCCAAGGTCTGTTTGTTTTTCTCTAAAAGTTTATGGAATACGCTCAGCTGGAATATCTAACCATGCAATAACAAAAATGTTTAAAAGAATTTTGAATATGATTTACTTTGTATTTTCTTCCCTGCTCTTTTTAGAAAGTTAATGTATCATACAAGCACATATTTCATCCTTCCCCCATTCCTCATATTCACTGTTTAATTCAGTAGCATTTAAGACTCACCAACACAGCTTTAAATGCTCAGAGCTACTTGGATTACAGTAACTTGTGAAGCATCATGCCCCAAAAGAGAGACTCATGGAAATGGCAACAAATGATGAAAGGGTTTTATTGTGCAAAGATTTCAAAATGCTGGAAATCCTTTTGTATTTCTCTTCGCTTCGTTTTTTCCTCCCCTCCCCTGGCTGGGAATAAGGAAACAGCCAAGTTATTCTATAGCTGGTTCCCACCACCACAACGTTCTGGTTCCCATTGTGCTGTGCATTCAAACAAAAACAAGAGCAAACATTAACAGCTCCATTCCCATCCATCTACGAGACAGGAACTCACAGATGCATCATTATATACCTCCTGCTGGCACTGATGAGGCAGAAGACTCGTATAGAAAGGAGGGGGAGACTCCAACAAAACACAAGAGTCATTGTAATTGTTCCCATTCCTAATTCTATGAGTCCGTGTCAGCCAAAACATCATGCTACTTCCAGCTTCCCCTCACTGGTAAAAAAATACAGGCACTGTCAACAACGTCTCTAGAACCTTCCACAGATTGTGCAAACATCGCATCCATGACTTTAAAGAAGACAGGAGGAGGGAAAAAACTGGGCCATTTTGTGTATCTGGAATTTTATTTTATATATAAATAATAAGAGACTCAGGGATTTAGAGACTTGCTACTTGCAATGTTGATCCTGCAATGGGACAGCATGGGCAGACTTCAGTCCCACTGCAGAACGGAGGACGAGGTCTCCAGACTGACCCAAAACACGTAATGTCCTTTCACAGAATCCATACCAGAAGCCCGAGCAGCACACAGTCAGACTGTCCCAAGGCAGAAGGCAGATTAGTCACATTCAAAATGGATTCAGATGGGTTTTCATCTTTTTCTTGGGAAATTGTTGCTTATATCTATATTTTTCTTCACCTATAGCCAAAGAAAGGGGACAGAGGTCATGGGGGAGAGGAAAGGAGGGACAAAGCAGAATTAAATACCATAGGCCTTTTCTTTCCAATGTCAAAGTGATATTAAAACTTTTTTCCTTTGATGTGGCAACTTGATCAAAATCTTTTTGAGAAACATTCTCGGTACCAACTCAGTTGCAGTACAGATATTTAACTCTTCATATTACTGACATTAGAGCACTAATGATCATGTCTGTTCTAGAGAACTCAATTCCCATAGTTGACCTATGTGGAAATACAAAAGGGAAAGAACACTTCATACCAAATAAACACCAACTGGAATCTGGTGTAATTAACCAACTTTCTCAAAAAGAATTCTTTCAAATTCCCCTCAAATGCATGGTTTCCTAATCTTACTTACTCTGATGTAAGACCAGGGTAATTTAACTCAAAGAAATGGAATTACATAAATATGGAACTGGAACAGAGTGAAAATGGGATATGCTATCTTCAAGGAAAAATACAAACCCCCATCACTTCCATGCGACTCCTCTATACAACAGCTGGATAAAATTAAAGCTTGCTTCTTCCACGATGGGATGTTGTTTGAGCTGAAGTTTATGTATAATTATTGATGACAAACTATAACAAAGGAGGTGCAATGGTGCTGGTTTTTGGAATGGAGAAATACATTGCTGTCTCCAGCCCAAAGTGATTTTGTCCTTGGCTGACCATTCACGCTTCAGAGACCCATGCTGTGGCAAAACATTGAGGAAATGAGATTGTCTTTATTCTAGTAACCACATTCAACTAGGAATATTACCAACAGTTGAAAATACAGTGAGACTTTCAGGACTGATCTCATTCAGAACAACAAAAAAAAAAAGTGTCTTTTCAAAGACCAGAGCCATGTTCTCCAGCCTTTGGAAACACACAAATCCAACAAAACATCTGGACTTGGGTATGGAGTTGAATAACTGGATATAAGTAACAAATCACCACCCCCGCAGAACAGCTGAAATTGATACTGAATTGAACTTTCACCAATTTATTGCCTGAGGTCAAATATTTATCAGTTTCCTTTATATATCTCCCCCAGAAGCCACATGTGGTGAAGCACGTAGGTCTCAAAACCAGCACCATCCAGGTACTTCAAGCACCTGAGCAATTTATCTTCACTGTCTTGAAACCTTCCCCAAACAAAGAAAACGTGCCTGAAGCAAAAAGCTGACATTTTAAAAAGTGAATAAAGGCCTAGCAGAAATTATATTCATAGTAAGGAATGCTAAAAGAAAATAACAGCTATTTATGGATTTCTGCTTGTGGTGAACCTTGATATTTGTACAGTGTGTCAAACAAAAGTTCAATTTTCCTGGCTTTTTATCATTTAGTTGTCCTGTCCTAGTTGACAACAAGCACAATAATATTTCAGTGAATTGTAGAGAGGCTTTTGTTCCTCTTGGTTCTCCTGGGTATCTTTAAGCAAAAAAAAAAAAAAATTCTTCCTATTATTTTTCAATTTTTTTTCACACAAATATTTTACAAAATACTTAGAAAACATGTATTCCTGAAGAATTTATATTCAAATGTCTGAAGGAAGAACTAATGTGTTCAGTACATCAGCCAGTCAACACACCTCTTTGCCCTTGTGAGAGTTAGCTATAGGCATTAAAAATACATTAAGGGAAAAAATATGAAAAAATAATTTTGCTTTTAAAGGTTGCTGTGTAACAGTGAAACGCTGTTGCTCAGCAGATGTGTGCATTCCACCACATCTGCAAACATATGTGACTGGTGGTAAAGCATGGAAGAAAAAAACTGGTGCAGTTTGCTAAATCTGGGCTCTATTTACACAGTTGGCAGTAAGGGAAAAAAATAGAATTTGTCTACTAAATGGGTCACTGCATAGAAAAATAATGAGGAGTCCCAACAATCCTAGGACCATTTTCTGATGAAAAATCAGTTTTTAACATGATGTAAAAATAATACAGGGCAAAGACAAGCAAGTAAAAAACATGTTCATAAAAGATACCCTTTATCAACTGATAACAGAGCAGACATTATCTGACATTCTGTACTAAATGATGTCAGATAATGTCCATTATAATTATTAATAATTAGCCTCAAATACAGAGCAATTTTTGTACTATGAAACTGAACCATCTTGAAAAAGTTGAGAGGATGTTTTTGTTTTGCTTTTCTAGAAACTGTAACCATAGGACTTGCTTGAGTTTAGAAAGCAGCCCCGAGGCCAAGTCAGAAACAGAATGGGTGTCTCAAGTTTCTGCCTTGGAGAACTGGGAAATGCTGTCTCCGTTTTCTCCATCATTTATTCCCAACTGATGAAACATCTCATTTGAGAAGTGCATTAACATGAAAGGTCAGGCACATCGTTGACTGTTACAGGCTGTAAGACAACACTGTACCCTGGCACTGACAAACCTTTAGAGAAAACTTATCAGCAGGGAAGAGGTTTCTTTTCCCTCCTTCATACTTGTACAAATGTGACATAGAAGGCAAAAAGGTTTTTGGTATGTGAGGAAGAAATGGGAAAGAAAAAAAATAAAAAGACCAAAACCAACTAACAATATAATCACAAGGCCTTGCTCAATTAACTCAGAACCCTTCCAGTAGACATATATTTATTTTGTATGCTCTGAAGATGAAGAATTGAAATTCCTTAACTTAAATAGTGTTAAGGAGCATGCATATTCTTGACAAATGTTAAAAGAAGTAAAGTTATCTGTCCCCTCCTTTCCTCATCAATATGAAGAACATAAGTCAAACTTGCAAATGTTCAGCTTTTCCAGGTTACTTTGCCACTGTAGCCACAAACTATTATCAGTCTTTATCCTTTACCTGTCTGATGCCGGCTGATGTAGCGTTTTACTTCTGGGCTCGCTCTTTATTTGAAGCAGCATGGACTTCCAGGGGCTTGTCACCAACTGCATCACCCTTGGGGAGTGAAAAATGTGCAGAAAATTTCAATTGAGGCAGTCCACAATTAATGTTTTTGTCAGAACAGAAACCCTCTTCAAAAGCTGAAACAAAAATGTCTTGCAAATCAAGTGGTGCTTGATGAGAGTAATTCAATATAATATACTCAAATATGATCTCCCAAACACTTTCTGGACTTTGGTCTTCCTGCAGTTAGCTGAGCAATTAGAGGATTTGAGAGAAGTAGTAGTTCAACTGAAGTGCTTTAATTGACTCATTTTGCCTGCACTAATAACAGAGGATGAATACCCACAGAGTAGTTGTTATTTTGCATTCTTTGAATTCTGTATGGATTTATACAATAGGTCTCTTTTACCACGTATCCTTTGAGAGAGTGTTCTCACACTTTCCCCCAAATAAATGATAGAAATCAAAGAACGAAGAGAAGCTTGTTACTGTGTCCGGTCCATCTATTTGCCAAGATGCTACAACAAACAGGCATTTGATTATAGTTTTAAATAGATATCAATAAAAAAAAATACTTAAAGGCCACACACATGGCTTGGGGACTGAAGCACACGACATACAAGGACAGGCTGAGATGTGGGTCTGTCCAGCCTGGTGAAGAGCAGACAAAGGAGGAACCTAATTCCTATCCACAGTTCCTTAATGGGCATTTACATATTTGGAAAAGCTAGGTTCTTCTCAGAGGTTCACACCAAAAGGACACGGAGAAAAGGACAGAGGAGCATGGCAAATTTTTCTTAGATCTCAAGGGCAAAAAATTATAAATGTATCACACCACTGATCACTGGACCAGCTTTTCCAGAGAGCTTTCTAAATCTCCACCCTTGGAAATATTCAACACAAGGCCTGAGCCACCAAATCTAACTTTGAAGCTATCTCTGCTTTGAATGGGGGGCGGTTGGGTGAAATGATCAGAGATGGCACCCAGCCTCAATTGCTCTTAAATTCTACACATGAAAATTAAATGGCGTTTCCTTTTTATTCTAGAAAGACATTTTTACCAATATGACTTAAATAAGGAGATAATTGGTGACAGCCAACATGGCTTCATTAATGGCAAAGTGTGCCTGACAAAGTTGGTGGCCTTCTATGACAAAGTTACAGCGGTGGTGGATGAGGGAAGAGTGACTGATGCCATCTACCTTGTGCAAAGCATTTGACACTGTCTCACACAATATCCTTGTCTCTAAACTGGAGAGACATGGATATGACAGATTATCCACTTGGTGGATAAGGAATTGGCTGGATGGTCACACTCAAAGAGTTGCCGTCAACAATTGGATGTCTGAGCGGAGACCAGTGACGAGTGGCATCCTCAGGGGTCAGTGTTGGGAGTGGCTCTGTCTTACATTTCTGTCAGCAACATGGGCAGTGGGATTGAATCCACCTCCAGGAAGTTTGCTGACACCACCACGCTGTGTGGTGCAGTCAACGCGCTGGAGGAAAGGGACCTGGACAGTGATAGAACCAGGAGAAATGGCTTTAAACTGAAAGAAGCCAGGTTTAGATTAGATATAAGGAATAAATTCTTTACTGTGAGGGTGGTGAGGCTCTGGAACAGGTTGCCCAGGAAAGTTGTGGATGTCCCATCCCTGAAAGTGTTCAAAGTCAGGCTGGATGGGGCTCTGAGCAACCTGGTCTAGTGGAAGGTGTCCCTGCCCATGGCAGTGGGGTTGGAACGAGATGATCTTTAAGGTCCCTTCCAACCCAAACCATTTGGTGATTCTATAATTCTAAATGTGATGGAAAATGTAACAAAAGAAGCCAGAATAGACTGGAAAACATTTCACAGGATGGGGCAAATTTCTACATTACAAACTAAACCCAATAAGGCACCAAGTCTATGAGACCCTGCATATTCTGTGCTGGAGATATGGACTCAATATATCAAGATTCAATTATGAAGATAATTCTTAACTTTCTTATTCAAAAAATGCCTAGCAAGACCTTTGAAAGGTGATTCTTTCAAAAACCCATTTTGTTTTGATTGCTACTCTGGATATTTCACAGTACAGGAAATCACAGCCACAAACCACACCCATTTCAAAATAATGGTCTATTCTGTAATTTTCCTGTACAGGAACTTATAAGTTATGACGTTTTATTACAATTTATAATGAATAATCTGACTAACGATGCCTCACCTTAGGGTTTACTCAATCCTGAACAAATGAACTAAAAATAAGTTGTTCACAGAGAGGTCTGTATTTTTCCAGTTGCCTGTTTTAACTTGTAAAAAGCAATTATCATCTAGGTAAGATTTTTTTTTTTTAGTGTTCTGAAAGAGGAAAAAAATCCAAAGCAACACACACACATACACAAGAAAACAGGGGGCTTGCTAGGTTCCTTTGTTTCTGT
Source organism: Neopelma chrysocephalum (assembly GCF_003984885.1). Classification (NCBI taxonomy): domain Eukaryota; kingdom Metazoa; phylum Chordata; class Aves; order Passeriformes; family Pipridae; genus Neopelma; species Neopelma chrysocephalum. Next base: position 5,157,032 of record NW_020897737.1, read on the forward strand.
GAGCTCAACAGATCTCAATACAGGGCTTGTCTTCATTAGATCTATTAAGCCTGAGTTATTTAATTCAGCCAATCCACTGCTAAACTGTCATTCCTCACAAAAATTCATTTGCTGAATTAGCAACTAAGAAGTACTTTTAACTCCATCCACTGCATATGTCCCCTATGTAAAAATGAGCCTGAGTGAGACTGCTCAAGCAGTAATATGGGTTAGCCAGGACATCCTTTGAGCTGGCACAGGAAATACATACACATAATTTTACAAAAAAGTGTCAAAGTCCTCTAGTCACACTCAAAACCAAATCAGAAGCAAAAAATGTGTTTAGATCCATGACCTAGAAGACAGACTTCCTCTGTGCCATGATTCTCTCTCATAATTAGAAGCAGGCACATATTCAAGACAGTCTTTCTACTTTCTGGCTCAACACAACCACTCCATAACAAATCTGGGTGGCCAGAGGAGTTTACACATCAGAGCTCTATCCTACAGTAAAAGGAGAAATATTTTCCCTTCTTATGCTTCTGATGGTTTTAATTGAAAAGTGGCTGACAAGAAATCTCCATAGCACACTCATTATAAAGTGTTCAATACACTGGGATTCAAAAAAAATTATTATTTGAAACTAAAAATGGTACAACTATCATTTTCACATTACACAATGCTTTTTGTATGGTTTCAGTACATGAGTGATTAAAAGACACCCTGACTTAGCTCACAGTATCTAACAGAGACACATCAAGACCTTAATTTTAAACAACTTTAAAAAAACCCCACAATGATTTATCTGAAAATTTTCCTTCCATGCAAAGAAAAATGCCCCAAAGCAAACCAGCTTAATGCCAAAACCCCCAAACGTGTGATGCCCTTTTCCCTCACAGCCCAGCCAGGTGCAGAAGTTAGTTATTGTTGCTAACTCTGAAGAAGTTTTGCAGGTGGCCAGGCCCTTTTACACTGGCACCTATTCTTAGAAATTATAACTTCAAAGGTAGGTATACATCTCTCAGGCTTATGAGAACTCTTGAAAGGGAGAGTCTGGCCACCAGAAAAAAAAACAGCAGCTGCAAAAGAAAAACATAGGCTCACCTGGGCTCACAGATTAATAATTTATTTTTTCTTCTGTCCTCTTTTGTTTGCAATGTATTGCTTAGAATAAAGAGAACATCACTATTCATCCTCCCCCAGTCAATCAATAACTCATTCTTCTTTTCTTTAAGTTAAGCTTGAACTTAACTCTCACAGAAATATGAAGCACTTTCAAAAATGTTGCCCTTAAAGAAACCAAATTTTTGTAGAGTAGATTCTGTCTTTTTCACCTCTAACACATTTAAATTTCCCTCTGCCTATACTAAGGATCAATTCCAAAAGAAGTAATATTTTTTACAAGTTTTATACTCTTGTTGTTCTTACTACCAAACAATAAAAGGAGGACATCTAACAGGAAACAGCATTTTCTGCCCAAAGTAGATGTTTATCTTTTAGTTCAGGTGACCAAACTTTTGCTTGTCTATTCTGAAGACAAGCCCTTACAAGCATTTTCTGTAGAAAGAAGCTCTCTCAGCTGCTTATGCTGTGTTTGAAAAGATGATCAAAACAGAAGTAACTTAAAAACTCTCTTGAAACTCAATTTAAGGTTTGCTATGGTCACAATCCGTGATGCTGATGTTAAAGCTCCCCAGTCAAAACATTGACACCACAACTTTCCTCAGAGCTTTCAGATGAGGAAGGTTCAGGTCCACAACTTCCTTGATGTTTGTTCTGAGCAAGTGCAGGAAACCAGCACCCAAAGCTGAGCCCTCTTTGCACCTGGAAGCACTCTGTAACCAGCTAGCACTTAAAAAAATACCCAGAGATAGTAATAGAGATAAATTTTTAATATTTACATCTTTTATACATGTAATAAAAACATATATAGGTTAAAAATTATATATATTATATATTAGTGTTGCTAAATCACTGGTGGTGTCCATCGACAGACCAGACAGGAATGAAAACCAAATAATAAGCCCTAAGAGTTTCTCTCAATCTCCGAAGCTGAAAGGGAAATTAGTTTTCTGTGACATCTTACTACTAGCTGGGCCAAAGTGGAAAAGAGCACACACAAGAAGAAAGGAACAAGAGATGAAAAGAAGAGTGTTTTTAGAGCTCTAGTGCTGCTCTGGTTTTGAACAATTTGGCCATTTCAGTAAAAACAAGGGGTGCCCAATTCAGTGTTGTGGGAAGAAAGAGAATCCAGAATTGTTAAAAATACAGCAAAAGTCTTTGACGGTATACAGACAAGACAAAGTGAGAACTAACCAAAGAAAATTGGGTTTGTATGTGCTTCAGTACATATTTTCTCACTGGCTGGAACAAAACCTGGGTTTAAGTGACCTGATGCCACAACATGTGCCCTTGTCACTTAAGGCAAAGTCATTACAGTATGAGAGCTCAAAACCTTACAGCACAATACAACAGTACCAATTATGGAAGCTGCCCACTTTATATCAAGATAAAGAATACAGACGCTGAAAAACTACTCCCTCTGTCCCTTATTGGGAAAATGTTTCATCCTTCTGGAAATAAAAGTATAAACACTGATTTTTACTTATGGCACTTGTGTTGTTTTAGCAGAGGGCTTTCATCCTGACGTCCTGAAGAGCTCCATCCTTCCACAAAACAGTGTATTACAAAACTTATCAGACTGACTTGCTGTATGGAGAGGCTGCAGCCACAGTGTTTTGAAATGTAGCCACAGGAGGTCCTGGAATTCATCTTTCTTGGCAGAACTTAGAATTCAGTTGATATGACCTCAATTTGGCACAGGTTTTTGTTTCATAAAACATTCAGAAAATTAACATACCACATTTCTTTTAATGACATATTGCTGCACAAACATGAAGTTATGCACAGCTGTGGTACCTATGACTTATCAAACAAATTATGAGCAATGTAACAAAAGCCAAGAAGAGCCACCCATTGCTTGACTATTTGCAAGAATACTTTGTGGAGCAACAGGAAAATGCTAGAGTAAATGTCACAAAAACAAAAAATAACATCTTTTGTTATGGCATAGTTTCATGAAATGGGTTACATCTGCTGCAATAACAACTCAAGAACAACATTTAGGCTTGTCTTCTTTAGTTAAGGAATCTAGTATAACAATAAGAAATAGGTATACAAAAGCAACCAAATTCTTCCACAGGGCTGTCAAAGTATGACAGAAGTCCCAGAATTTATCCTAGAATGCTTTGCCAACTTAAGTACACAACAGTTAATAGTATTTTCTTCCATGACATTTCTGTACCAGTAAAAACTCCAATAAAAATGGAACTTAAACAGAAATTCTTTTGCTGGAAAAGTTGATATTGATTTGGTGGATCTTATCATCTATATGAACAAAAATTACTTATTTTGCACTGATATAACCACACAGCACTGGAGACAGACTGAAAAGGTTTTTCCAGGGTAGACTTCACATCTCACAGTTCACATTAGGGATACACCAGTGCTTACATGTATAAAAATGGTATAGATTTTTATTAACTGTGACTGATCATATACTTATAGAACATCACAATGCTATCTTAAAAAACAAACGACAAAACAACTTAAACAAAAAAAACCTACCCCTACCCACCCAAATTCTCAACTATGTATTTTATATGGCTTCACCAACACAGACCAAAGGAAGCTTCAGAGCAGACTTCTTCCATCAGAAACACATCTCAGCTCACATTCTAGTCAAAAACATGTGACTTTTTACAACTGCTGCTCAGCTTCTCTACACACCAGGGAGACAATACCCTCCCTTCAACAACCTCAGAGGACAAAGTGCAGTACGGCTCTATGGCTCAGTGGTAGGAGATCATCAGCGGTGAGTGAACATCTGAAACACTGGCAATTTCATCAAGTTGTTACTGTTTCTTCATTAGAGTCACAGGATTTCTGCATCTGGTCTAATCCATCAAGTGAAATGGCAACAGATAACACTAAAAATATCTGAACAATGAGATGAATTTTAGGAGGACACCAAGCAATGGCATTTTGCTCCTTTGTGCACATAACATGTTTTGGCAGCTAAGGGGTGTGATTTAAAGACTCTGCAAGGAGGAAGAGAAAGAAGTGTGTTTACTTGGTGGTCTCTGCAATTTTGCATGTCGTTTGTTTTTCTGCTGAGGTAGCAAGTGCTTGAATAAGCCTATAATAAGATGAAAGTGTCAAAAGTTTTTGCCTTCCAATAACAACCACGTGTTTCCTTTTGAAAGGCTGAGACACAATAAAATGAAAAGCTCAGCTATTTTTTACAAACGCTGTCAGTTTGCCATGCTGAAATATTTTACCACTGCCCTTTTTCTTGAGATTCTTTCTGACAGCCTAGGTTTTAGGAAAGGTGCAGTACGATTAACTGACCTTTCTTTATTCAAAGTGCATTTACTGAAGTGCCTTGGGCCAATACAAGATGAGCATCCACTGATGAAAGTCTCCACTTTCAGAAGACTCAGCAACTGTCAAGACACGCGAGGATTTCTCCAACCCAACTTGTTTGGAACTAATCCTACACCTAGACCTACCTAGAGAGCTGGTCCCACATCTGCAGTCTATTCGAGTGCAACTGTCTCTCCAAAACATCTCTCTCCCAGTGGACATTCCCCTTACATCTTGGGCCTCAAGGCTAAAAATATCATGTTCTGGTCAGATAGGACTTCTGATTTACAGCAGAAGCTGTACATCACTGTTACCCTGAACTGTTTCCAGCTGTGAGCTATGGTTCAAGCAGGGGGTCCAGAGCAGGAGACCAAGACTTTCTGCTGGTTCAAAGTTGTTTTCAAATCACCTGTTGGTTTTGCCAGGCTACATTAAACAACTACAATAAGAGATGGGAAGCAGCCTGCAGCTTGGGCAGCAGTTTGTACCTACAGAACAAGCATAGTTGCCTAGAAGTCAGGAATTAAAGTCACAGTGACTTTAGAAGTGAATTTAAAACCACAGAAGGTTTGTTTCACACTTCAACTTTCATTTCTTTAAGCAGCAGTTAAAAAAAAATCCCTAAAAACCTTATAGGCTTTCCCTGGCACACATTTAACCACCTTGCACATTCTCCAGTCTCTCACACACTGCTTCACTAAGCTATGTACATATATTTCCTAGAAGTCTGTTTGCTTACCTGTATCCGATTAGACTAAAGAAAACTTACAAACAGCATTTCTGAAAGTTTTACTTGAAATAAGCTTAATATTTTTCCACAGCTTAGAAAGATAGAATGAAATATTTGTATCAAGAAATAAAAGCCAAGTCACAGTGGAAAAAACCCCACTATTATTTGTAAATTTTTTGTCTGAAAAGGTAGTGGTAAATTCAGAAATCAAGTTCCTCACACTTCTTACCTTATCACTTTTTTCCCCAGATTTCTTCTTTTTAGGATTATCCTTCCAAAGAGATTCTACAGCAATATATCCTTGAAGACTCCAATCATACAGCTGTGTGCCAGCAACCTTTGAAACAGAAGTTTTTAGAGAGCGTGAACTTAACAATCTGAAAAACATTACTTTGCTTCTTGTTTAAGTGGAAGAAGTTGAAAAACACAAGATGTTTAACTCTTTCTGGTCAAGGTCAGGGTGTACAGCATTAATAAACATCTTGAAAAAAGATGACACATGAGGAATAAGAAAAACCAACTTGCTAAAAAACTGTTTGAAGACTACCTGAAAATATATCTGTACAAAGAGGAGTGGAATGATGCTGCATCGAAACAATTCTGGTTTTCATAGTATTTGACATTCAACAGAATTAATTTACGCAAATCATTTCTTAATTTGACCATGCTCATTTTAAAGACCAAAAAAACTCACCCCTACTTAGTTTGTCACTATTTTGCAATTTTATGTTTTTATTGCTTTGGCCAAACAGCAGGAGTACCCCTTTGTTTCTTTTTATTTGATGTTTAGAACTTGCTGATAAATGGCTGTAATAAATAACCAGCTGTCAACTCTCAAAACAGAACACAGCTAGGAAAGACTGTGTGTGCTATATTACACTGTCAGGTATTTGATAACAGGAAAAATCCCTAAGTCTAATAAAACAGTATCCCTCGTCCCTTGTGTGATATGGAACATTTTTATTGCAAGGCTCAGGTCTATACTCCCTTTCATATCACTATCAGTTTTCTTACAAATAAAGAACAGCAAAATGGACATTTTGCCCAACATAAACAGCTATTAAACTAAAAAGAACTTATGAACTCAATAAATAAGAAGGTATTGCCCTATCTCCTACAGCAGGCAAAGCTGGAAACCCCAAACTATGAGACAGGGCAAGCACAAATGTTTCTGAAACAGTTTTTTGATGCCTCTGAAAAAGTTTTTGAATTACATTTTTAAGTTTCTTCCAGTCTCCATCGTTTCACTGCTCAGAGATTTCCTGAGCCAGAGGTGATTTCTATGTGTGTAACAATGCCCAAGGAATTTCTCTCATGGGGTTCAAAGGGAAGTGCAACTTTTTAGCATCTACAACACCCTGTGCCAAGGGGTTCTACTGTGGGGCAGTTTGTCTGAACAAGATTGATTACACCAGTTATGTGCCACAGTGGTACAGGATGTGATTCTGGGCAGAGACCATGTTCTAAATTATTTAATAAATTTAAAAAATTATTTAATAATCATAAAAAAAAACACCAAATCCAAATCAGCAACTACATTTCCAAGCCACAACTAAAATAAAAATCTGGGCTGTTTTAAACACAAAGTAGCCTGTTTGTCACCATATTTGACAATTAAAGCTGTACTTGGTTTGAAACAAGGATGCACTGGGTTTTCTCTAAAGTTCAAGGTGACAAAGGTCATCAGAAAAAAGCACATCAACTGAACCACCTAAATCTCTAAAATTGCTCAATTCAAACATTACAGGTACAGATAGTTATTTTCTTTTTCAGTATCAGGATTCTTCATTCTCAAGCACTTCAACAAACCAGTTGGCTCATCTGAAAAGATGGTGTGATCCCTTGTGCAAACCTCCCAGGACTGAAAAATAACCACAATAAAAATAGGGTTTGTTTTTTTTTGTCTGCAGTGTTACTGAGGACACAGCTATCAACATCAAATGAGAAAAAAGAACTATGTATAAGCCATTTTTTGTTTCTGCTTAAAAGTAGTCCATTAAAATACTTAAAAACACACTAAATGCCTAACAGTACAAACTTAAAAATATTGTTATTACAGGAGTCGTATGACCAAATGATTTATGAATTGCATAAAATGAGAAACTGGCCATTCATGTTGCTGGAGTAGCTTGGATGTAGCTACATCACAAGGTACAGCAACCCAAACAGTTTACTCTGTCCCAAACAACCAATGTTTAAACACTGTGCACATCTGCCAAGAGTCAGGACCCACACACACCTTCACAGTTCACATGAGTAGAAAAATATAGTTCTAGACAGACTGTAAGTGCAAGTGTCAAGGTCAACAGGAACACTGACAAGACATTTTTATAACTACCAAATGTATCCTCTCATGAAGAAAACACGAGTCACCCATTGGGTTTGTGTTGTACACCTCCCATGGAGCGGTTGAAGAGGAAGCAGGTGAGTACTGCAGTTGCCACCACTATTCTTGGTAGTGGCACTTCCAACCAGGAAAAGTAACAGGAACAATAACAAAACAGTTCATTCAATTGTTCAAAGTCTTCATTCAAACATCTATACAAATAGTTCCTTTCAAAGAAGGACAAGTTGTTCCATTTAGTCTCCTGGAATCCTTAATTTCTGGAAGATGATTTCCAGCTTGTTTGTGTTAAATTACAACATGCTGAAATACCATCACTGTCCAGTGCAACACCGTAAGTTTGTATGCCAAATTTTGAACAAACAAGTTCAAAAGTCAGATGCAGGGGTTCTCAACAGAGACTCTGAAGGTTTGAAAGTCACCTCGGGCCACGAACACCCATACTGGGCACTACTGGGGTAGCACCAGTGGTCTCCGAGGCCCAATGTGCATGGAAACGAGCTTCCATGTTTTAATTCCACATAGGACCATAATCATGCAGTATTGACTATGCTGTATGTTATACGGAATTACATACATACAGAATTATAATTAGCATTCTCTATCTACATTGCCTGCTGAGAAACTAAACTCGGAATGCACTGGTTTCTGTACACTGACACTGTTAACTAAGCAGTCATAGTGCCATTTTGCAAGTGTTCAGCAGTAAACATAGATCAAACAACCTCAACTCCTTCTTTCCAACCCACAGTTCCTGGAATCATGTCATGCTCCCAGCTGTGCCAGTACAGCTGTTTACGCCTTGTGGACTGAACTGGGCAAGATATAGGTTCAAAGGACATAGAAATAATGTGCTTTGTTGTCAAAGAAACAAAACTTGCATATTAGGAAGCTTTTTTTTCCTTTCAAGAAGAAGGGAAGCATAACAAACAGTACTTTAGGAAATTTAAAAGATTCTAACAACAAGGAACAAAATTTAATTCTAATGATAGAGTGATTTAAGTAACTACATAATGGAAAATTTTTTCCAGATGAAAGATAAGCCACAGTAAATACAAAATATTTTGAATATATTATATACAGTTTCAAAGCACTAGTTAAAGTTTCAAAGAAAAAACAAACTGTAGTCTTAAATTCAGTTTCCTTACCACATATACAATCTGACCTTTTGTTCAAAGCTATAAAAATTTAAGTAATACTTGCAGTGAGGAAATAAATCCCTTAAGAAATTGTGTTTTATTAGGGGAAAAAAATAATAGTCTATGCATTTCTTCAGCCTCCAGTTATATGATTTGTGTCTGTAAATTACCTATTATCAATGATGAACTCATTGCTATAACTTCATTTAGCAAGTCATCACTTTAATTGAAGAAAAAGGTTTACTTCCAGATGAACCAAGTGTTGTACCTCAACTGCAAATACATTTTGCTGCGTTTATTTCCAACTCTCCAATGGAAAATCTTAAATAAAAGTGGAAAGGAAAAAAATCCACCACACAAAAAACAACACAAGACCAAATGAATTATATGACTGAAATAAAAAAGCAGTGATGAAGTACTTAAATGTGGAAGAAAAGTAAAAAAACCCCATAATATAAAAAAATAGATTAAAAAATAAAACTTATGTTCCAGAATGTTTCCCGCACTGTTTTATTAAATTGGTAAGTGAGCCCTGAAAGGCCTATGAAACATTTCAAAATAATAAGAGAGGAAGGTGTTTCCAATTTCAGATTAAAGCATAACAATTATGGATGGTAAGATCTGATATGCTTAAAATTTTGCTTTTTTAAGAAAAGCAAAGCACAAGAGAGATTAGAGGAACCAAAACAGTATCTAGGATATCACTCTCCCCACAGAAGTTTCCAAATTCATATGTCTAGTGTCCTGACCAAGCCAACAAAGCTAAACCCATTCCAATCTCCTATCAGATTTTTCATTACAGTCAAACTAAGAACTCTGAATTAATCAAAGAGCAACCATGCACTTCAAAGTTCTCATAACATAAACACGGTATTGTGAAGCTGTTAGTAGCAAATCCATAGTTAAGACTCAACTGAGCTTCTTTCAAAACAATAACATCAGCTTGAACAGCGTTCAATCGCTTCCCGCTTCATTGTTCAGAAGGCAACTAGAATTTTAATACACACTTCCCAAAAGAAATGTCTAAGCTTCTTAAATTTTGATTTTTTTTTTCCTGCCACTTGCATAATTTCCACTCTCTGAGAATAAGTCAGCAGAATTATATGTATTTAGAGCATCTGAATCCTGGGAGCACTAAAAAAAGATTCCATCAAAGATCAGAGTATCACCCTGCTGGCAGAGTACAAACACAGCAGTTTTGACTCCTCCTAGTCAATGACCTTTCAGTTTTCAAAGAACATCATATGTTCTTGACAATGTGATATTATCATTCTGACATCTCAGAGTTATTCACAAGTGGCCAATAACTGGATGGCAAATTTACCAAAGGCTGAAATATAAAGAATTTCTGATACATTAAAATAGGTGTATTGTGAGTGGTTAAAAGCTGGATTGGAAACAGAATGTGCTGAGAACTGAGGAATCTGCCAGTGTGGACAGCAAGGCACATAATCTGACATTAGTAGGGGCTACTGTTTGGTCTCTTCAGTTCTTTCTTTCACAGGAAACCCACTTAAGCAACTGTAAGTTAACATGCTTCTTATGTGCCTTAAACAACAAATCTGCAAAAAGAGAAAGCATCCCATAATTATGCAGCAGCACTCTTACCCCCTTCCAGAATGTGCATGCTATCTTTCTTAAAATCCTAATCAACAAACCCCAGAAAATATCAATAACATTTATCTCAAATTGTTGTTCCTATGATTTCTCCATAGAATTTTTTTTCTTTTTTTTCATCTGTTTTCAAGGTATTTCAGGCTTCCTTAGCATTTTAAGTAAACACACAAACTGTATTCACTAAGCATATTTATGCTAATAGTATTTGAGGTTAGAGATTTAGAAAGGAAATTATATTCCTCAAACAGAGGAGACTACTGCAGATGTCAGGAAAAAAAATGTCACTAAAAGGAACAGGATGTCTGACTGTCTTTCAGCCCAGACTGTACGTGCTTTGACAAAATAACTGTAATTTTGTTAAGTGCCAAGAACACTGAAATGACTTTCAAAAATGGACTACCAGTTAATCTGAAGCAAGGAGCCAATAATCAAAATAAAAGACGCTTCTCCAAAGAAAGGTATCATCACTGACCTTTGCAATAGCAACTGCTTGCTGAGGGTAATACATGGAGGTAGCGATACCCATGAGACTCACAGGGTACACCAACTTCTTGATTTTTGAGCCTGTTTCATAACACAAACAAAAAACAAACAAACAAACAAACATATTGTTAGAGTATACATTAACCAAGACAGCTGAATGGCCCCAAGATTTTATTTATAAACAATTTTCTTAAATACGGTTTGGCATATTTTCTGTTCAGTCCTACTGCTTTCTTAAAAAATATAATTACCCTAATTGGTAATTATTCTTTTAGCCTTTTTAAGACAATGTTTTTATTAACATCTTTCCATAGTGAAAACTACTCTATAACTACATGGATGCCTCTGGTCAGTGGCTGCATCCAGCTCAAAGTGGGTTCAGGGGAGATAGGCAGCAACACATCAGCCACGGGCTAATTTGAGCAAGCACAGTGCTGGCTGACATTCACCTCAAGCCAAATATGAAAGAAACTAAGTAAGACCTGCAGTCAGGATGCAAATATGACTATGATTCTGTGATCTTACCCTGTAATCAGTGAGCAGCCCAAGAGTCCTTTGAGCTCTCCTGCACAGTAGCTGGCTGCACGACAGGGTCTCCCCTTGAGGGACCACTCTCAAGGTTACACCTGCTGCAGAGATCCCTTAGTCCTCGATACTGAGAGATTCCTTGCTGCAACAAATCCTCAGTAAGTGACTAATAGTTTGCTAAACTTTGTAAGCTTCATTAAGATTGTATCTTAGACAGATTGTGCACATATAATCCTTCGGACATGAACTGTTGACCAAGTCGTGGACTAGGATTGGACCCAGCTGCACCTCAGCCCCTCTGAGTAGGAGTCTGGAAAGCAAGGAGGTCATCTCTGAATCTTGTGAGTCAAGAGGAGGATCCTCCCCAGATAGGTCTGTCTGACCCTGTCCTCTGTGCAGTACCTAACCAAGTGTACCTTGCCATCAAATCCTGTTAAATCATTGTTTTATATCAATAAAGACATCGCTGCTTCTCTCTTACTAGTGAAGCGCATCACTCCATATGCAAATGAAGGTTAAAATAATTATCTTCAATGGCATTTTAAATCAAGCTGGATGACTGCACAATATTCATAGGATTAAACTTTGAATACCATATTTTCTACTTAGTGGGCAGCTGTGTCTTCAAGTGTTATGGTTAGACCTGGAGGATTTTATCTGCACCTTTCCAGAGGGCAATTTTTCCAGTGAGATCATGGGGGAAGGGATGGAAAAAAAGAGGACATTTGGTTCCTGCTCTCTGTGGCATCAAAATTAAGGGGCACTTCTACAGTTTGAATACTTTCTGGAAATAGCAGTCAGTATTGTAAAGCATAACCAGAAAAAAAAGTTTTTAAATTATAGCTCCTCACAAATCACTTTTATTATGAGGTATCTTTATTTTTAGTAAACTTAGGATCCTCTAATATTTCAATTCCAGCCCCAAGACTGCACTTTATCCCTCTGTCCCCATTTTGCTACAGTCCTAATGGAAGCTGATCACATTCATGATCACATAACTTGAGAAGCAGGAATTTGAACAGAAAGAACTTCAAAGGGTAAAGTTGGAGACCTTGATTTCTTTTAAAAAAATATGCAAGGAAAAAAACAGTATTGTTTTCACCATCTTCACTGGAAAATTACATATTTTGAGAAGTGCATATATTCACAGAATACTTTCCATTTCTACAGAGCCAAGCACACACAGTTTGTTCAATATGTTCAGGCCCCACAAAGGTGTATTTTTATCTAAAGCAAATCCTCGCTAGTATTTAAATTCTACAATTTCACAGTTGTTACCTACAAGTTTTCTTCTTGTGTAACTTCACTTCACTGTATTAAGAATATCTCAACACAAACATAAAATACAATTAACATTTCTTAAACTAATGTTTCTGTCTATGAAAGCATAAACATTTCTGCAACAAGTGTGATGAAATTACCTGTATCACTTTTCTATAGTGCAAAAGGTGCAGGTATCTATAGTACACTCAGAGCTCACAAGTGTATCTGCTGAATATCACCACCTGCAGCAACTCTGTGCCTGGACACACAAGGAACTTGAATACACAACTGATTGGACATGTATCATAGTTCAGGAATGTCTGTATTTTACCATAGTTCATTCCTCTGTAGTTTTCTATAGTAACATTTGTGATCAAAAACTTAAATAATTAAAAATATTTTTAGGTGAAAAAACCCCAAACTAACCTTTTCCCATTTTTGTAATACTAAGCTAGAACTTGGAAATATCAAAGTAAGAAACTGCAGCAGCAAATACAGCATTCATAAAACAGTAATTGATGGTTATTACACACCTTTTACATGAAGTCTTTATAGCTGGAGGAACATTGTAGAAACATTTGTACAGCTTGTACGTTTAAGTCAGATCTCGTCATCACAATTAAAAATTAGGCCCTTAAAACCCAAAAATAAACTACTTCTCCCAAATCATAACATAACCAGTTCAAAAGGTTCCCACTTACCTCTAGCAAGAAACAATCCAATAATTCCAGCAAAACCTATCACACCAAGTCTTGGATAAAATCCAGCAGGCGGCTTTTGGAGAAATTCATAGCCCTCTGAAAAGAAGTCAGAACAAAGTGCTTTAATGTAATGTGAAAGTGTGTTTGTGATAAGGAATCATCAATACACACTGGTAATTGTTACAAAACACAAAGAGTTATCAAAACACATTTAACTATCATGCCCATTTTAGACTTGCTGGCATAAAATTCAAAGCCTTTGAGATGTTCTCCAGTGACACATGAATGAAACTGAACATAGTATTGTATTCACCAATTTTCATAGAAGCTTTTGCTCTTTTGCATCTTGATCATATCTTTTGCAAATTAGTGATAAAAACCTTTGCAAAGTGGAATTTTACAGTTACATGTTAACAGGAATTAGTTTCAGTAAAACACTGTACAAAAAACAAATCACAGAGCAATGGAAAGACACAGCATAAACAAAGTTCACTCCAAGATGTGAGTCTGATGGGGAATGGAAAACTATGAAAAATCTTCCATACAAACAAGTTCAAAAGACTGAGACTGCTAAATTTAAGGAAAAGAGGTGCAGTATCTGAACTGAGCTCTACATAGCATCCATGCTCAGTCCTGGTAAGCCTAAACGGATGCTTACAAAAATAAAAAACAAATATAAATTATTTTGGATTAATTAAAAATTCTTTGGAGATCCATGGAAGTAAACCAAAATGAAAAGGTTAAACATTACAAACAAAAGACCTAATGTTTGCAACAAGTTATAATCATTACAAGAAGTTTCAGCTACCAGCTGAGTCATGCAAATACTATTGGCTGGGAATAAATTGTGAGGCTTTTTTCCTTTATTTTCCTGCATAACTAATTTTTGGTGACATTGATAAACATAGATGTTTGTCTCAAATTTTAATTGTTTAGAAATGTAGTGTCCTAAGTGACCCACAAAGGAAATTTAAACAGATACACAGTGCAAATAAAGTAAATGCATTAGAACTCATACATATAATGATGCTAACTGGAATTTCTTTTTAACAGAAGATATAGTACAGTACTGCATTTTTAATTGCTAGTTAAGAAAACTCAGCTGATTTACCTCTACCATGCTCAACAGCTTTTTCTAAATTGGGCATAGCTTTGGCATAAAGATCCTAAAAAAAAAAAAAGAGAACAACGGTAAATAGATACCAAGTAAGTAAAATATTAACTATAGACTGTAACTGACCTGACAAAGAAAGGAAAAAAAAAATCCTGTAACAGGAAAGAAAAATGTGCTGCGTCACTAAAATAACTCCTTGTATTCCCACTTCCACCCTTCCCTTGTAGGGCTATGCTTGCTTAATGTTATATTTGGCATAACTTACAGATTTGTCTCTAAGTAGTCTTTGGACACAGATGAAATATAATACTTCAAAATGCAGAAGTCAATCTCAATGTTTTATTAAGATCAGGTAGCTGAAACTCAGAATTAGCTCAGGTGTCTCAGTGTACATAGGTATTGCAAAGATACTTGAGCTGATGCAAAGAAAAGAAGTCCAACACTGCAATAAATCCTTCCTTGCACTTCACAGGGATATGTGATTCACTCTGCAAGGTGATAAATCCCACTTTCCAGGAGACTATCTTAGGCTAACAAAACTGCATTTTTGAAGTGACTTGGAAAATGAGATGTCCATACAATGTCCGAAGTAAATCAAAGAACTCTGCACCAACCCCACAGACTAGTTCTAGATTTTTTTCAGACAGAAAATATGCAGGAAGTAAAAGAATCCACATTGTCTCGTACCAAAATAGAAAAAAATCTCAATAGAAAGAACCCTGCTAATTGTTATTTATGCTAATAATCCTTCAGAGGGACAGTATAAGGCTGTCTCTAAATTAGGGAACAAATTCATAAACATACATGCCCAAAGATAAAGCAGAGAATGTTCTCACAATTCCACCTATGATGCATTTGTACAGAAGTGAAAGCATTTGTTTAGGATACTGCATGGGGATAATATTTTTAGAACTTTCATTTCCTCACTGGCAAGAGTGACATAAAAAAACCCAATTTGTCATGAAAATAAAAAAGTGTTGGTCTTATTAAAAGCCAATTTAAAAAGAACTTGGTCTAAAGACCCCAGAGACTAATTAAGTCTAATCTTCTGTCACAGCTGAAACATAACTGGCTCATTTCTACACCTGAGTTTTGAACTGAATTTCTACTACAGTTAAGTAATTTTGAAAAAGTAAAATGGATGTACGAACATAACCAATTTTATTCTCATTATCCCAGGTTATGTTTTTAATTTTACAGACAACTTGAGACACACTTCAGTATTATTTTCTTAAACATACCAGGGGGTGGGGGTGATATAAAACAAAGTTACCTCTAACTACAGTTAAGCAAACAAAATTACCCCAAACACATAAAGCTGACATGCCCGCTTCATAAAATGAGTCAGTAAACCACTGCCAGGAAGTGGCTTGTTGTGTGTGAGCAGAAGAGCACATCTTATGTAAATAATCACCACACAGACAAAAAAAATAAAACAAATAGGATGACAACAGGCCAGTGAGACATAAAACAAGGTTCAGCGCTAACCTGCCCTCAGTCCTAGTGGGCAACTACCCTGCTCTCAAATTTCATTCCCTGGTTAAGGTTACCACAGGCAACCAAAGAG
This sequence comes from Neopelma chrysocephalum, assembly GCF_003984885.1. Classification (NCBI taxonomy): domain Eukaryota; kingdom Metazoa; phylum Chordata; class Aves; order Passeriformes; family Pipridae; genus Neopelma; species Neopelma chrysocephalum. Next base: position 5,172,922 of record NW_020897737.1, read on the forward strand.
AACCCATGTGTTCAGGAGGTCAGAGCTCTAACTATCCTGTGGAAAAACCCCCTTCAACTTCCAAACTGCAGCCAGTGCTCCTGCCGGTGGTACTTTAAAACACATCACTAGAGTAACACTGAATACCTCTGAAAAAATGTTGCATTCCTGTTAAAGGAGGTGAGTACCACCACACAGAGCTTCCAGGCAGAAAGGACACCCTGATCTGAACAGCTTGGCTTTCTACAGAGAATTGGGCAGTTTGCAGCTTAAGAGGATTCACAACAGCCAGAGGGTAAAGTAGAGAATTGTCTAAAGTTTCCAAGAGGCAACCAGATGGCAAGGATGCCCTTGCTTCCAAAGTAAGCCTCAACATTTGCTGTGTCAGGAAAGAGCAAGAAAACCATGCTAGGACTTTGCAATCTAATACCAACAATTTAGGCCTTGATTACAAAGATCTTGGTTTCATTATCTGCTCCAGAGACTATTTTTGTATTTAATGACTGTTTACTACAAACATGCTGCCTAATAAAATATGTATGAGAAAGTTTTGGGGTAAGGTCTGGGGATTAGGTTTACCACTGCCAGTTCAGCAAGTACAGATATATTTTTTGCAAAGTTTTGTTTTGTCACAGTTGCAGTGAGGGTAACTCGGTATTTCCGCTCCAACACACATCTCTTGATAATTTAAGGCTTTCTCCTTGAGCATGGAAACTGCAAATTTGATTATCACTCTCCTGTCTTCCTCAGCCACAGGACAGCACCAAATCCAGACATGCCTAGATATATTTACGCAGAAAGGTCATTCCAGATAACAATTCTATGCTTTAGTTAATTTTAATTCTTTTGGAGGGAGACAAAATGAAAAAAAACCCCAAGGGTTTAGTTCTGAAAATTAGCAGAAAGAAACCACAGGTTTTGTGTGAGAAGGGGGTAAACATTTATGACCTGAACTGTGGAAAATTTTAAGTAATGCAGAAAACTTTAAATAATGCAGCATTTTTGAAAAATGCTTTTACAGCTATCAACTTTTACTTTGCTGCTACCTGTTAATTCCAACTCTGAAAAACAAAAAAAAAATCACACAGTTCAACCCTTATCACTGAGCCACTACCAGATGTGATATAAACCATTATACCTGACACCAGGCTGTATATGGCTCCATAGCATGCCGCAAACGTGAAACCCCCTCTTCCAATTCAGTTTGTGGATTCTCCACATATTTAGTCTCACGAGCTGGAGAGGAGTAGAGTGACAGCTGTGAATATTAGCAAACAAGAGGTTAATAACAAAGGTGTAATTGTGCAAGTAGGTCTTGAGGGCACGAACAGTCTAAGCAGAGAACATCTAACACTGTGCTTACTACATAAACAATGCATAATAAAAATTCACACAGTTGTGAGACAACCATTATGAGCAAAGTTTAATTATACAGTATATAATTATGATGAAGATGACTTCTAACTGCTATGCAATTCATTCATAGCTGCTATATGATCCAAGTCACAAGTTATAAATTCATATTAAACTAGTTTAATAAGAACACAAAACATAATTATGAAAAGTTTCTTGCCTTAATCAGCACTTATGGCTCCCACTTAACATAGTAAATGTACTAGAAATCATAATCTATCATTTTCTATATTCACATAAGACATCAATAAAGAGCCTGAGCAGCTTCCAACAAAGGTAACATCTGATACAAATGTTTATTACTGAGCAGGAAAATGGTACAACATCCCTACACTGTGGTCATTAACCACATCAGCAATTGACAGCATTAACTGCACTCTGGGGCTGAGCAAAGAGGAGCTGTAACCAGCAATGGGCATCTTCACATAATAAATATTAAACCACCCTATTTAGGGGTTAGCATGACATTTATTAAAATTACTTAAGCATATTTAAAATTGTATTCCATTAAAAAAAACCCACAAAGTCTATACTGTTGAAGATGAACAGCAAAGTTCACACCAAAACAAAATCTGTTAAAATTTCTACCAGTTTAAATACTATGCTGATGTTTAGTATAAAGAGCTTAAATTTTATACCACATTTATACTCCACCTAGCAGTTCATTATAAACTGATGTTTACAAATATTGCTGCATCAAAGTGTAGCTAGCCCTTTCTTCATGATGAGCTGGAAAAAAACTGTATCTCTATCATAACAAAAAAAGTTGTTATTCATAATGAAATATATAACAACATAGAATTTGGCCAATAATTTGGTAGCTCATGCAGCTGGATTTCCCATAATACTTTAAAAGACAAGCATTTCCAGTCTCATTTCCCTATGAAACCTGGTCATCCCTGCAATCCTAGTCACAAGTTGAACTTGGATCCTGTTGGACAATCTAACAGCCATGTCTGGCACAAGGACAGAAGCCTCAGAGATAGGGAAATTCCCATATATTTTATGCAACTAGACAGCTGACACAGTAGAGATCCAAACTGTGAATGGCAAGAAAGGCAGCCAAAACTCCATGGCTTGCACATGGTGCTTTGCTGGACGTGATGGGCAAGCCAATTACTCAGCACACATGGAAGTGCTCACTGCTGCCTCAGGACTGACTCATGACAGTGGAGGTATGAGGTGAACCCAAGCCTGGGCTGGGATAAAACCAGGAGACCACTTCAATTATTGATCCTCTCACACTGTACAAGTGAATTGCCCACGCAGACAACTCCAAAAGGCCTAAGTATACACAAAAGGAAGTTTAATTCAGTTCTACTGCTTATGTAACAACTTGGATTGAAGTACTTCAAAGAAATTTTTTAAACAACTACACACTATCATGGATATAAAGCTGTATTTAGTTATGAACTACTTATTTTAATTTTTTTTAATGTTGGAAACTTGTAAAAGCCTGTGCAACAATGCTGGTGAGCCTATAGTTTGACAGGGTGTTTTAAAGCTCTACTTGTGATATAACCAAGATTTTTGTAGCATCTTAGAGAAATAAAAAGGTGACAGGTATTTATTACCACTACTTATTGTATTTGTTGTTGCTTAGGTCTAAATGCTGTAAAGAAAGGAGAACTGGAAAACTGAAGCTACTATAGCAGATTCAAAACATTGCCAGACAAGAATTTTTGTCATAAAATAAAGAGGATATTTTTAGAAATAAAACACTTTTATTTGCTGTTTTAGTGGAGAATATAAACAAAATTTTATTAGAATTTCCCAACAGTACTTACAGTAAAAAAATAAACAGTGTTATCTGGACAAAAAGCAAAGAAAATATTCCTGTGTATTTGAAGTACAACCACAAGTAAATCTACAAACACGAAAACATCATTTCTGAATGAAGAACAGAAAGCTTTAATGTAGGAAAAAGATCTTACACACAAACAAGCCTGATGCTATCAAGCGAAGGAAATCAAAAGCAACCCTCAGGTAAAAGAAGCAGAACTATACAGACCTCTCTACTATGGAAAATTGAGAAGCAAATTTAAAGGCAAGAATACAAAAGGTGAAGAGATGCACCTAAATATATAATGTCTTTCAGAATTCTTTAGATAAAAGAGCACTAAGGCTCTAACCACACTTACCTCATCAATTCTCAGCAACTCCTTTTTGGAAGTCTTCTCTGAGGAAGCAGCATAAACCTGGACAGAGAGCAAGCTCAGGCTGACAGGGGTGGCCCCCAGCCGAATTACCTGGAAACATTGTAGGGAGACAAGGACATCACTAAGTGCAAACAAAATGGCAACGTTTGAACACATCCATGTAGACAATGTTTAAGTACCTCTATATGGTAGAAAGTGACATATTAATATGCTTAGAAATTACGAGAAAGGGGGTCAGCAGTACACAATCTCAGGCACACAAATGGCAACACCTAAATTATTCAGATGGTATTTGGAGAAGCCTAAGGCTAAAGGAGACAGTAAATATAAATGCTAATCTTACCAGTTTTCATCTCTAAAAAACATCTTGTTTTCTCTCTTTGAAACCAAAATTTTATCAACTTTCTCAGTATAAATACTAAGAATATATTCATATTATAAGCAACTTTGTGAATGCCTATAACACTTCAATTTTTTCATTCAGCATTTTACTTCTAGTTAGTATTTGCATCTAGATTCAAGAAAAGATTGAGACCTACAATTGAAAATATCAGAGCATAATCACTGCTTTTTAAGAATTTTAGGAATGTCTCCTACTTTTCTGTGAGAAACATGAATTACTTGACTGTTTTTGAATACTTCAGATTCAATCCAGTCACACAACACAACCACCACAAGTAAGGTGGATATAATTCTTCTGACATTCAGGACCTACAGTAAACTGTATTTCTTAATGGGAAAGTCTGCTTCCACGTAAAAAAAACAGAAGATGAAAATCTTAGCTGGGTAGCAAATCCAGAATGCCCAGTGAGCATTTTCCAACAACTGCACATCCTTATTAACAGCAAAGTATAACTCCAGAAATGGCAGTTCAAACGGGAAAGTTTTCAATGCCTCATGTTCCTGTTACTGCTCAGGGAAAAGTGTAGTTACAACAGCCAGTGTTTTGCTGTATCAGGTTACAGGTGAGAGGATCTAACACCAAACTAGAAACGTCTGGCCCTGCTCTGGCACAGGCTCCAGAAGTCCTGCTGCTCACCTTGCCCTAGCTCTGCTGGCCAGGTGCTTCCACCATGAGGCAATTTCACCTCGGCAATTTGGGAAAAGGTCAGTCCTGAAAGAGAAGCGGAGAGCTTTGTGCGGGCTTAGCACGTTGAATCCATCCCTAAAACAGCCTGACCAGCACCAGAGGAACGGTGTGGCCAGGGAGGAGGGGATGAAAAAGGAGAAGGCAGCAAACCCTCTACCTTTTCAGAAGTAGAAGGGTCCATTACACTGACCTAGCTGCTTGTGACACTGAAGCCTTGGTCAGACCAATACATCCTTCATGCTGTGATGATGACAACTGGCCTTGCCACAGGACAATTGCTCTGAAACTTCCTGTCCAATGCAGAACTGTTAGAAAATAGCTTTGAAATTATCCAGACCGCATCAGCTTACTGTACACAGATAAGCATTTGCAGCTTAACTTTCTTCCACTGCTTTGCAGATAGAATGTTTATTAAATGTAACCAAGAGCCTCCTCAAATTAAAAATCAGATTATACATTTGTCAAACTTCCTTCTCATTTATGTGTAGAGAACCAGCACACAAGAACTAGGTCACAGGATTGCTTTTCAGGAAGACATAAGGGATCTGTTGGGTCAAAAGGTATGGAAAAACTTGCTTAAAATGGAAGTTTTTCCTTATTTGAATTTATGGATGTATTACTACAGCACTATAAATGAAACACCACAATGACTGGATCAGCTGTTTCACAGCTAAGAAAAGACAAGAATAATCTTTCATGGTGTTTGTTTAAACACTTTTCACATACTTCCATTGGCCAAGACAAAAACATGAACACTACTAACCATTAGTAACTGTAGAGATTATTTCCTCAATCTTTCATTTTTTCACTGCACAATTGTTCTGTCACTGAAAAGGCAAAAATCTAAATGCATTTTCATTCTGAAATATGTTTTCAAACAGCATAAATGGTGCTAAGTGTCAACAGCAGAAAACATAAATCCAAATGTTTTACATATATGAGATTTTTATATAAAGACACAAACAGCAGAGCACAAGAATGGAAGCACCTTGGTTTCACAAACAGGTATCAGTGATCATAGAACTACTCAGACTGAAAATGTCAACCATTTATATTATCAAGATACTGAAATGCAGACATTTTCCACTGGTTTTATGTTTTAACAAAATGAAATTAATCACTAAAAGTGCAAGTTGAATTTCTCCTTAAATGTGCTGTTCAGGATATACTGCAATGGTCCTCTACATCAGCTACAGAGAGCTATGGGACAGACAGAACTGATGCTGAAGTACCACACACATAAAAATATTTATTTGGGAGTATGAAGGATCAACCGCTGCACTTTTTGTTTCCAAAGTTACCTTCAGGATCTCATTTCTTAATTCTATACTAACCACGTATTCCTAAACCAATTGGTTTAGTAAAGCATTTTGACTGACTGAGATGTGTCTTCCCTGCCTGTTTTACTTCATTGATATCAAGAGTAAACCCGACATTCTTTTCTCCTGACAATGCTCTGCAGTTACTGCAAGTAAAGAAGATACTATGTTTACTCCTCCCTCTAGCTGAAGAATTCAACTTTATCTTTAGACACAAGATAAGCAAATTATATCCTAAAGCAGGAGGGGGGAAAGACCACGATATTTCATTTTCTATTGTCTTGCTTTAGTGTCTTGCTCAAAGTTCTTAACTAAAAAATGTCTGTGGGAAGCATAAATCCCATATTAGTTCTCAAACAGGCATACAAAGAGCTAAAGATTAACTAGAACTTTTTTCTTTCCTTCCTCTTGTCTGTGAATTCTCAATTTATTTATTACTTTTGTCACCTTGTCAAAACAGGTGGGAAAGGAAAAACAGAAAGGAAAAAAAAAACCCTGAGCATACTTCTGAGAAGGCTGATATCTGTCCTAATGTACAAAACCACTTCATTTTTCTCTTCTTTTTCTGTTCTTCCTCCTATTTTCCAACCCCAACTATAAAAACACAAAACCAAAACCCAAACTCTTGAGCACTCCTGTCCCTGAAGCACAAATATCAAGGACAAAAAGCCACCTTCCCATTTTGCTCTTAGAGGTATAAAATCAGGTTGGCCTGAAGCACCTATATCTGCCCAACTTCGATGTATAAAAATAATAGCATTATGCATAGTGCCTAAACCCACAGGTTCACACGTAACCCCTTTAATGACAATTCAGTATCAATTATGGAATTGTCAATGATTCCAACATAAAATCCTCACAAAAGAATTCCAGCAACTGTCACAACAAGAAAAAAAAAGCTGCAACGGGAGCAGAGCAGTTGTAGTCTGCTCAGCAGATCAGTATCACAGAATCACAGAATTGTTAGGATTGGAAGGGGCCTCCGGAGATCATCCAGTCCAACCCCCCTGCCAAGGCAGAGTCACCTGAACAGGTGGTACAGGAACATGTCCAGGTGGGTTTTGAATGTCTCCAGACAGAGAGACTCCACCACCTCCCTGGGCAGCCTGTTCCAGTGCTCTGCCACCCTCAGTGGAAAAAAGTTCTTCCTCACGCTGAGATGGAACTACTTGTGTTTTAGTTACATTAGTATATTTAGTATTTACTAGTATATTTAGTATATTAATATATAGTATCAATATTTGACACAGAAAATAGTGCCTAGGAGAATGAATACAAAGAATCAAGCGTCACCTTTTTTAAAAAAAAACAAACAAAGAACAAAAAACGCCCTCCTGCTTCTCGAGCGGCCGTGGCAACAACCTGACTGAAACACACAGCTTGCTTCTGGCCTGAAAGGATCTGGGGCTCCTCTTATCGGAAGCAAAGACCTTTTAGACAAAAAGTCCCGGCTCATGTTTTTCGCAGGTTTCACTGACAACCTTCACGCACCAAAGGGACACTTTTCACGGCCGAGTTGTCACTTTCAAGTGACTTTCACGCCACAGCTGCGCGAACCCAAACTCTGCGGTAACACAGCTCCGGGGTGCTGGGTGCAACTTTAAAATAAGAATTGCAAATACGGAATGTGCTCTGCACGCACGAACCCAGACTCTGCGGTAAGGCAGCTCGGCGCCGCTGTGCCCCAGAAGCAACTTTGAACAAGCAATGCGGTTCCTTCCCTTGCAACACGGAGGGCATGCGGGTTGAAGCGTTAAAAGGACGATTAAGCGGCTGCAGCGAGAGCAAAATCAAGAACCTGTGAAGGGTTAAGAGGCAAAACCCCGCGGGCGGTTCGGGGGGGCCCCCCCCCGAGTCTCGCTCCGGCCGCGCTCCGGGGCCGCCCCCGCCCCGGGCCGAGCGCTCCCGGCGCGGCCCCTTCGCGGGATCCCGCGGGCGCTGCCGCTGGAGCGGGGCCGGGGGATGGATGGGTGGATAGATGGATGGACTGGGGGCGATCCCTGATTCCCTCACCTTGAACATGGCGGCGCCGGGCGGGCGGGGAGGGAGCGGCGACGTCATGGCGGCGTGACGTCACGGGGAGGGGCGGCCCCGCCCGGCGCGCGCGTGCTGCCGCCGCTCGGTGTGACATGGAACGTCCCGGTTTGGGGAATTTCGGTACCTGCCGTGCAGGAGTGTCGCTTTGGGACTGTGTGGGGCAAAGGTGAAGTGCCCGAGTGCCGAGAGGACATGCACACCAGTCTTTAGACCTGCTGGCACGGCTCAGGGTGTTACCTCGCAGCTTTTCTGAAGGAGATTCGGATACTCAGAGATCACAGAATCAGAAGCACAGAATCACGGGATCAATTAGGCTGGAAAAGACCTCATCGAGTCCAGGCTATGTCTGAACACCACCCTGTCAACCAGACCATGGCACTCAGTGCCCCATCCAGTCTTTCCTTAAACACCTCCAGGGACGGCAACTCCACCACCTCCCTGGGCAGCCCATTCCAATGTATAATTAACCTTTCTGTGAAAAATTTTATTGTAATGTCCAACCTAAACCTACCCTGGTGCAGTTTAAGATGCAGTTTAAGTCCTCTCCTCCTGTAATGAGTTGCCTGGGAGAAGGGACCAACCCTCACTTGGCTACACCCTCCTTTCAGGTAGTTGTAGAGAGCGCTGAGATCTCCCCTCAGCCTCTTTTTCTCCAGGCTAAACACCCCCAGCTCCCTCAGCTGCTCTTCACAGGACTTGTGCTCCTGACCCCTCACCAGCTTCACTGCCCTTCTGTTGCACTGCCAGTATAATTTGCATGGATGTGTTGGTTTTGGCTGGGGAAGAGTTAATTTTCTTTGCAATGGTTGGTATGGGTCCATGTTTCGGATTTGTGCTGAACACAGGGTTGATAATACAGACATGTTTTTGTTATTGTTGAGCAGTGCTTACACTAAACAAAGTCAAGGCCTTGTCTGCTTTTCGTATTGTCACGCTGGCGAGAAAATTGGAGGTGAATGAGAATTTGGGAGAAGACACAGCCAGGACAGGTGACCTAAACTGACCAAAGGGATATTCCAGACCATACCACATCATGCTGAGTATACAAACCACTCTAGTGTTTTAAGTTCAGCTGGCAACCAAGCACCACGCAGCCACTTGCTCACCTCCCCACCAGCAGGAACAGAGTAATCTGAAGGGTGAAAGTGAGAAAAGTCATGAGTTGAGATAAAGACAGTTAAATAGGAAAAGCAAAAGCTGCATGCACAAGCAAAGCAAAACAAGGAATTCATTTACTGCTTCCCATGGCCAGGCAGATGTTCAGCCACCTCCAGGAGAGCAGGACCCCATCAAGCTTGACAGTGACTTGGGAAGACAAACACCATCACTCCAAATGCCCCGCCCTTCTTCCTTCTTCCCCCCCTTTATATACTGAGCACAATGCCATATGCTCTGGAATATCTCTTTGGTCAGTTGGGGTCACCTGTCCCAGCCATGTCTCTTCCCAACCTCCCATGCACCCCCAGATTCCTGCCCAGTATAGCAGTAGGAAACCAGGAAAGGCCTTGGTTCTGTCTAAGCACTGCTCAGCAATAACAAAAACATCTCTGTATTATCAACACTGTTTCCAGCACAAATCCAAAACACAGCCCCATACCAGCCACTGCAAAGAAAATTAACTCTTCCCAGCCAAAATCAGCATAAGGGGGTTAGTGTATGGACAGGGTTCCATGCCTTTCTAATCTCATTAAATTGAAAAGAAAAATAAAAGCAAGTACCCCTTTTTTCTGTATTTTCCCACTCCTTGGTCTCTGCATCCCCTTGCTCACTTGAGCAACAGGTGTAAGTTTTTTTGGTCACATCTGCTTCGAGGAAGGGTCTTGGATACATCCCACACTGTCTGACTTCTTATTCAGTGGGAGATGAAGATCAGAAATAATGAGTGCTAAATTCCTATCAGATAATGGACTTGGAATGGACTGCCCAGGGAGGTGGTGGAGTCACCAACCCTGGAGGTGTTCAAGAAACAACTGGACGTGGCACTTAGTGCCATGGTCCAGTTGACAAGGTGGTGATCAGCCAAAGGTTGGACATGATGATCTTAGGGGTCTTTTCCAACCTAGATGATTCTGTGACAAGATAATAATGGCCAGTCTTCGCGAATGAAGATTTTTGGGACAGGTCTTTTTTTACCTTTCCAGCCTGCGCAATGGATTTTTTAGGTGAGACACAGCCTGTGCTGAACTGAGCCCACCCTTTAATCCTAAGGTTCATCTGCCGGGGCCAAGCAAGCTTGGACAATGGCAGTGAGGTCCTCAGGACGTAGGTTTGTTTAGAGTGACCTTCTCATAGATGGATGGCCTCACAGGGCTAACGAGCTCCATCTGCCCGGGGGGACTGGGATTCGAACCTGGGTCACAGCAGTGAGAGTCCCGCATGCTAACCACTAGGCCACCAGGGGTCCCCTGTGACAAGATAAACCAAGGCAATACTCTATTCTGGTTTAAATCATGAGAAATCTGTTCTCATATGGCCAGTTAGTAAACTGCTTCTTTGTTTCTTCTGATTTTCTGGTCAGGAATTTCCACCTTTTGTTGTGTTTAATGATTTTCCACAGCACTCAATGGCAAGGCAACAAACATTACCAAGAAAATAGTAAGTTTATCTAAAGAGGTGATTTATTTCATGTTCATGTATCATTGTTTTCTGACCAGTTACATGGATCTTCATGCAACATGCTTATTAACATTTTAAAAGGTATTTATCCTCATATTTATTTATCTTCATACTTATCTTGGTCACATAACCCCACATTCCAATGCAAACAAGTGCCTTCCTTTTACTGACTACTGTCAATTTTCAGGTAGCAGTGAAAAAACTATCTTGAAGCTTAAGACACAAAGATAATTACAAACATTAGTCTGTATTCCCTGTTTAGATTAACTGTTATGTATGGAAAACAGTTCTCTTTATAGAACTGATAAAAGCAGCTATAGCAGAAACAAGTATTTGCCATACTAACGGGGATGTTGGGGATTCCATACTAATGTTGTAGAACCGGGCAATGCTTCTCAACAGGCTGCTTGCAAGTTAATGGGACAAAAGAAATATCATGAACAAATGGTATGAGATGAGCTTCAGTACCCAAACTACAGGATAACAGAAAATAACAATACTTTATTATGGATTTGGTTATAAAGATTCCTTCTTTAGCAAGGAAGAGTTATATCTAAAATGTACGTAAGTGACCAGTGAGTGAAAAACACTAATGGGCCTCTTTCTCCATTGCACTGTGCTTTGCACAGTCAGTTATATTTGTGGAATATAAGCAGCCAGAGTGAGGCAACTGTTTGTGGAAAATCAATCTTGCAGCATTTTATGGCAGTTTTGTGAGCACGTGGGGAGCGACTGGGGAGTTTGCAAAGCAGTCGCGTTTCTTGATGCATCTTATTAATTCTTGAGGAGTCACAGAAAGAAAATGTTCAAAGCTCAAAATGACAGGAGAGCCCACAAGAGGTGTGATGGCATCAAGGTGAATAACAATGCCTGCTCTGGTGAGTTCTCAAGTCCCAGGCTGTGGGTAGGATTAACTGTTCTCCAGTTTCGCAGAGGACAAATGTAAGAATATTTCAAATGCATTCTCTTTTTAAGTTTGGTACATGAATAGTAAAGAAAAACCTAATTATTTCTGTACATACAATGGTGTATATGGTAAAAATACATATTTTTGTTATCAATTCATATTCAGTAGCTATACAGCAATTATTGATACAATTATGTAACACAGATATAAATATCTGAAGAACAAATGGTTGTTTCAGAAAATTTTTTAATCCAAATAATTTTATTAGCTCTGGTATCGTTAGTGCATTTTTTTCCTTTAATGTGGAAGTTAATCTTTAAAATTATTGATATGACTGATTAAAAAGAATGTGAAAACCCTTATAGAGAAGAACAATACAAATATCTTAGCTTTCACGTAGGTGTATTGTTCTCTTATGCCGGAGGAGGTTGTCTCTGCAAAATTTCCCTGGGACAAGGATAATATATGCCATAATGGATTATGCACAGTCCAAAACACTGTCAGACAGGCTTAAAGAGGTGCTGAAGGTTCTGCTGCTGAGGCCACAGAATAAAGAGCTTTGGCATGATTGACTCCTGGCTGTTTCTAATGTAAGAACATCTATCAAATTTCAGTTTTATTTTGCATGCCAGTATTTTTCTCCCTCTTTGGTAATTGGCTTTTCTAAACACCCGTGAAAGACACATTTTCTTTAGAAAGCTGCAGCTCAGAGAAGCTTGAAAGCATTGCCACAGTTCATAAACTATGTCAGCCCAGGCAAAAATACAATTTAAGAAACTTGATCTCTCATCCTTTGCTTTGCTTTAGCCATAAGCTTTCATAATGTTGTATTAGATTGCTTGTTTACGGTTTATTTTTTGGTCAGGAAAATAAGAACAGTCCTTTACTAGCAACGCAATTACAGTTATTTGCCATACATTTTTAAGGACAGAAAAAAACGGATTTGTTGCACATTACTGTTAAAATGCGAGTTTGTAACATCTGCCCATTAAATATCAGTGCAGTTACCTGCTCACACTGGTCATTGGAAAAATACTGTAATTCTGAAAGGCTGGCTTGTTTTGATGTTCTCCTTCATGGTAAAACTTCTTGCCTATTAAAATAAACAAACAAAAACCGCAATATCCCCCTTGTTTTTCCATGCATTTTTTTCACTAAAATACTTTTTAAAATACCGTGACTTGCCACTACAGTCTGTAGTGGCCAGTCTGTTTAGTATTTTTTATGTCTTTATAAAATAAACTGCTATTCTGCCTCCTACAGCTTTTTGTCTGCATTGTGTTTTAAGTTGAAAGAATGCTGTTTGGCAGATCTCTCAAGTTCTTTTGAAAATATGTAGTTAACAGAAAATACACAACCACAAGGGCTTCAGTAAACTCAACCATCAGTTAAGCAGCTTCACCTAACACTGTGAGCCTGGCACCCTAAAAGCTCCACACAAAGCTCAGTCAGAGGTGACATGGCAGGTACACAGCTTTTCCAGGTTGGCCTCCAAAGCACATGATCCATTTCTCATGTTCCTGTCACTTTTAGCACCTATTTGTTAAGCAGCTAATTGAACTGGTTTTATAGAAGAGTGTGATGATGGACCTTTCACAGTGCCTTTGGGAAGGGGGAGTAACTGGCATAGCCATACGAATACTCTTTCATCCTTTCTACTTTATTCACTTCCTACCTTGAAAAATAAAAGGAGGGATTGAACAGATTTTTATATTTAAGGATACTGTTTTATTTGAAGTGAAACTTATCCTGTGCTCTCTCCTTTCATACTTAAGGTGAGTCGTTTCTCAACGTTTGTCAGAGGTGCTCTATTGGCAGCTACGAGGTCTGAAGTCACACTTTCAGAAAGCAAATTGAATGTTAAGGACAGATGCCATTGCAGAGCTCTTTGTGCTTTCCCAATGACCTACCTTCAACTGCTGTATTCACATATGGGGTAAACCAGGACTTGAATTTCAGCATCTGTTGTCTTACCAGGTTTGTCACATTTTGACAGCATCCAGAATACACTAAGTGCTTTCCAAATAAAGATTCTATATTCTTAGACAGGGGACAGGTGGAAAACAGAAACATATCATGCAAAAAACCCAGTGTAATACAACTGCGTATTTATTCATTTTTTATATCACCACTGTTAAACGGCCAGACATTCCTTCCCTAATTCAAATCCCTGGCTTCTCACTGAAGCCATCAATAGCTCTGATTCCACATTTTTCAACTACTCCTTCCATCTCCAGTGAATAATTCTTCTGTTAACAAGTTGTCGATACCACCAACAGAGATACTTGGTGTAGCAATGCCTTCCAAAGCATAGACAGGTGCTACCAGTATTAGTGAGAACACAAACACCTTTCTGATGCCCTTAAGCACCCACCACAACAAAGCCCAACTCCTTTCAAAGTTGGGTTCAGATTTTGGTTGAGCAGGATACATCTTGGAAATCAACTGAGGCTAAAAGGTGAAAGGTCTTGCATCTGTTGCCAGTCTTTACATATTTAGCGCATAAATTTTTTTTACCTTAAAAATTATTTTCACAGCAATCCTTAATTTCCTAGCAAGATAATGTGAAAATCTTTACCTCGTTTGCCTATAAATCTGTGTTCATAAATATATATATTAAATGTAGTACGTTATTTACCTAAATGACAGTTTCTAGGTCTACCAAACAATTTCCAATTAAAGGTACACATTCCTTCTTTTACTGTGCTGCCTCCTTAATAAACAACAGTGACATGCTGAGCTTACTTTTGTTACTTATGACTTACTTCTAGGATGTAATTTTTTGAAGGGCTTTATTTTATGTTTCACTTTCTACGAGGGCACATGATGTAGCTCTCCCTTGACAGAGAAGCACAATGTATTATATGCTTACTGTATATACGTATTCCCAAATCTTCGTTCGCGAAGCCTAGCCATGATGATGGTGATATACATATACCATAACATGGTTATTACAGTCTATTACTGAAAATGTTTTAGTGTCTTCATTTTTGCTGTTAGGAAATTGCATTTTAATGTTTCTAATGGCATCCGCACACACTGTAAGAATGAGAGGGGTTACACTGAGGTCCACAGAACTTACACACACACACAGAGCAGCTGGAGAACATAGCAGGTACCACTACCTTCCGTGCAACATCTCACGTGGTACAAGGCATTGAGAATTTGTGTACTTGGGTAGTGAAGCCCATACTTACACTGTTGGTTGACTCTTGGATCTGCTTCTCTATTAAGCCATTAGGCTGGGGCTTGAAGCCTTACAGGATCCTGGGGACCAGAAGAACAGCAGAAAATTCTGCAGGGGTTTGCTGCAGATCCTGCCCAAGAGGGGAAATAGAGCTGAACTGCACATGAAGAGTCATCCAGATTTCTTCTTCACTGGTGCTGCCACCATCATTTGATGTAATAGAAGAGTGGAAGGGAAAACAGTTCTAGAAGGCTCTATTTCTAGAAGGCAGATTTTCATTTCAGGCTTTACTTGTTCAGTCTCGAGCAAAACCCTTTTTCAGGGGAAAAGTCTTAAATGTTTTTGTTTTTCGATTATCCTTTCCATACAATTCACCAGTCACCTCTTCATTTTACTCTTACTGACCCAGTACAGTGGGTCCATGCAGTGTCCATGCAGCCAACATGTTGCTCTTCTCAAGCTCAACAGAAGATCACAAAAATGAAGAGGGTATATTTGTTTCAGACAGAATGAGAGCTATGAGGCAAAACTGGAAGCAAAACACCCTTTTCGGGACATAATCCTGTGTTTCTGTGCAGAGCACTCATTAGCCAGGAAGTCCTCCTACAGTTCCTTGCTCTTTGGTACCATGGCATTTGTTCAGGCTGGTTTGGCAACTTTCCATTCCTTTGCCTCAAATTCATTAAAACCCACCTTGTCTGGTACCTTCAACTATTGCTTCCATTCTGGAAGCATTTTTCATAAAGGAGCAACACCCAACCTTACATGTGCTTAATCCTGAAGTGTGTTTAGGAAATTCTAGGACACATTTCAGGGGTCTCTCAACAATCACTAATGAAAACTGTCATGTAGATAGTTTTCCCCAGTGATCTCTTATATGTTTAATGCGTGTTATCACCTACTACTTCTTGTAAAGAGAAGACTTTTATGTTTGTGCCCCCCTTCCCTCTAGAGAAGGTCTATGGTTGGCACCATTGCCACTTAAGGGACACAGGGTAGTGGTGCACAGACCAATACCATCTTTACTTTTAACAGCTTCCATCTAGCACAGCATTTGAAACTACCTCTTCAGTCTCATCAATTAGTACAATGTGGTGCTGGCAGAGGTTAAAAACAATGCCTTAGCTTGCTTTGGCTGTTGTATAGATGAAAAAAATGTCACATTTCTCAAGTGTGATGGAACAGGTTCTTATTCCTGTCTGTGTGTAACAATGCAGGGTTTTATATGGGCCCAGAAACTGGATGTTACAAACAGGAGCAACTTCACTGAATATCAAGAGATGGCAACTTCATGAATTGAAAAGCTGGAGGGATCAGTCCATTGTTACAGAAGAATGGGAATATGAAGCAGGTAAATTGCATGCCTGGTTCCAGACATTATCTCTGGAGGATATTGGATGATTTCCATCCACAGCAGATGCATAAATCATCAGAAGTTAAGGCACTGGAAAATTGCTAATCTTTCCAGTCATTTTAATGTGTTCTGCCCTGCTTTGAACAAGGCTGCAGATCCGAGAGCACAGCTTCCCTCACCAGTTTAACAAGTTTAGCAAAACATACATTCTAGTAATTAATTTTTACCATGGGAAAAATAAAAATCTCTGCACCACAAAGCTAGGACAAAACTAAAACTGAGAAACTGTGATCACTTGTAAGGTTCCTAACTTCTGCAGAGTACAGCTGGTTGATTATCTGGGTGTTAACAATTTTGTACCGAGATTTCCTTGGCTGAGGTATTTAGTTTAACTTATGTAGAGGTCAGTCTCAGTCCCCTTGTTTTCAGAGAACAGCACTGAGCCAAAATCCAGTTCTTTCAGAAATAAGCTAAAACACTTCCAAGAAGATTGTTAACTGGATCAGTTCCCAACTTTAAGACTGTGAAAAGTCTGTCAATTAAAAGCTACAGTTCAGTTAATTATCTAATCACTTCTTTTTTCTGACTACATAATTCTTTTCAGTGTTTTTGATAATCTGACAGGAGAAACAGTGGAGGAAAAGTTATTAGTTGACAGTAACTTCCTGATTGCAATAAATGAACTCAAAATTAAGAGGAGAAGAAATATACATATAAAAAAAAAGGTTTTGCCCTCTAAAATGTCTTCTTCTGTACTATGATATTTTGGATTTCATAAGTTAAAATAAGCTCTTGGTATGAAGTTGCCACCTGTGTCAGATAAAAAAATCCTTGTAGAACTGCCTGTAAGAGCCAGAGGAAGAAGGGAGAGCATGTGTGGCATGACGCAAATCCTCAGGAACATCCTCCAGCCAACTAAGGACTCTTTCCTGGGCATAGATTAGCCAAGAGGGCTTTCTGAGAGGTGGAAGATGATAGTGCAGCAATTCCCTGCTTTCCAGGAGTGAAAACGAAGGGCATCACTATACCAACATAAGGGAAGGCACTCAGATCATGCCTTATATCAACACCAGTGTCAGCACCACAAGCATGGTCCCATGCATTTTGTATGACTTCGGCAATCTGGGAAGGTAAATGTGAAAGAAATATGCTGACCACCCTAGTATTTTTCCCCTGAGACTATGGAACTTAAACAAGGAGGAAAGAGTTTGTTTCCTTTGGCATTATGCAATTCTTTTGACAAAGAAGGGATGGTAAAGTCAGAAAATCTAATCAATAGTACATACAAACAGATACACAGAATGCACAATTCACCACAGGAAATAAAGACACTCACACAGAAAAGATAATTACATGGTTGGTGTAAATCAAACTTATGAGCTGAACCACATGACAAAAAAATTCCCAATAAACCGATGTTTAGAACATGCCTGAGGACATACTGAAATGCCTGTGGGAAAGAAGGCTGCCAGTTTAAGCCAAAGACAGACATATCTGTCTAATAAAATTAAATAGTGCAATAAAAGGATTAACCATTAAAGCCATCTATCTCATTAGGAAACAAATATTTTATTCAGCACCACTTATTGAACAACATTTATCCTTCATACAGGAGAACTGCCAGCAAGGGTGACATCACCAGGACATACATTTGACAAACATCAGATACATGGCAAAAAGAGTATTTTTTTTTATTTTAGTTCCTTAGGTACCACATAGCATCAATCTAGAATGCTTTGTGCTCAGCACGTGATGCTTAATGCTGGCATTCATTCCAATGGATAGATGACTGACCAGTCACTGGGTGCTTAAACAGATATCACGATGAGGTTTATTTTCACCTGGAAACATTGCCTAAAGCACCTGCCAATGTAACTACAGGATCAAGTGGAAAGTGTTAATGAAAACATGAAATTAAAGCTGCCTTAACACATATTCCTGATCCTCTCCCTTGAATGAAGTTTTTGCACATGCCAAGAAAGTTGCCTTGGACAAGAAGACGCTTCCACTAAAGGATGACACTCAACCATCAGCAAGATTTGACAGGGTAAAGGCTGGGTGGGGGATCATGTGTTCACGAGAATGTTATGAACTCAAAAGGTATAGAACTGATACAGAGGCTGTGCAACACCCAAAGCAACGCTTCACCTTTCCACAGTTAGAAGCCAATGGAGTCATAAAATAAAAAAGCAAAAAAACCAAAACCAAACAAACAAAACCCACAAAACCAACCAACCAAAAAAACCCCCTGACACACTCCCACACCTAGAACCCCAAAACCCCAACACATAACAAAGGGGGAACACCTGTTGAAATTAAGAATTTCAAGTCAACAAGGGTGGATAATTTATACCAAAGAATCTAGAAAGAATTCACTGAAAAAACCCTTTGCCAAAATAACATTAACTTCATATCACAAAAAACAAGTGAACACAGATTACTGAACTACTGCCAAAAAATAAGGCCATATATTTTAAAAAAAAAGTGAAGAATTTGGTATGAACCAGCTAAAATGCGAGTGCTCTCCTTAGTGAAACAATGGAAACTTTGTTGGAGATGCCTATCAACTACAGAGGTGATAACAAGTAAGTCACCTCAGTCAGTGTAACATCTTGGAAGAAAGGTATTGCCAAAAACACAACCTGGTTCACAGGGAAGGGGAATTAAAAAGGTGAAGAAAAAGAAGCATAAATAACACAGTGTGAAAAGATTGCTGTCATCTTCTCTTCCACTGTGTCAGCCTAATGCATTTGGTCCCCTTTTGAACCCAAAATGGGGACAATATCACAATTAAATAGGCCATTCCTCCCGTGACAAATTCCCACTGGGACCAGCACAAATTCATCCACAGTATTCTCCCACTAAACAGTCATAGTGTAGGACGAAGTCAAGTTACCAAAAAGGGGGAGGGGCGGAGGTTACTTCATGCAAATAAAGTTTAGAGTAATTTGAATTACTAAAATAAAATTAAAATGCTATTTTAGAACTCAATATTGAAAAAAATTAAAGAGACCACAGTTGTTTTCAAACATTCTTGACAGCAGATTTTTGAACCAGGGGCTTTGATCTGAGAGAGACTTGGAAAAACACAGTGACAGAGAAAAGCAGAAGTGTGGCAATGGACTGACAAGGAAGGCTTTCATCGGACTGCTTGAGAAAATAAGATTACAGCCTCCTGTTTTACCTGCCCTCCCACCCCACTCCCCCTCCCTGGTATTGAATGTTGTTCTAATCTGACACTTTAATCCTGAAATGAAGTTTCCCCTTCCTGTTACAGGAAACATTAAGCAGTATGACTTGGACTTCTGGCACTTTAAGGTCCAAGTGTGCAATCAACACACACTGTCTCAGAGCCCTCAATTCCATGTACGTGAGAGCAAGGAACAGTCTCTCCTGGCTGCTGACTGACACCAAGGGCTGCCTTCAGTGTTCAGTCTTCCAGTTTAAATGCCATCGCACTGGGTTACAAATGTAACAATAAAGTCAACTCCAAACAACATTTCAAGCTTGAAGTGCAGAGTAAACAGACGAACGTGCTACAGCAATTAAAATTAGGAAGACCGTAAAATACAGCTGAAGAAAAGAGCTTGGTGTTGTCTATAGAACCACATCCAGCTTTCCTTGATGGGATAACTTTGACACAACATTACAGAATCATTGCAACACACGTTTGAAGAGCTGCTTAACTGAGTAAACTCCTTAGTCCTATAGAAAGTGATCCAGATCCACCATACCTTTGAGAATTACAAAGTTTACACAAGAGTGTTTAAAGATTAAAAATATTTTATTTACACTTTTCTTTATACACATTTTATACATTTTTTTCAGTTTGAAACCCAAACAGAGCACATATGCAAGTCTAGTATACTGTATCCATAGCAAGGGAAAAATACTTTCTGCCAAAAAAAGACAAGAAAAAATGCTTTAAAACAGTAAAAAGAGGCAATTCTTAAATTATTTAGAGAAGTTTATAGCAGCCCTGGGTAATCATTAAACAATTAATCCAAATGTAGATGTGAGGTCATATACATTTAATTTTAATTTTCTATAGGAAAAGTATTTCCAATTGCTAGACACAAACACAGCACAGTTTGAAAATAACTTTTCCTGTTAACTTATCAAATACATTCTTTGCAATACAAACAATCTGATATTGTACACTGGAATCATGGGATATTATAGTGGAATTGCAATCTCCAGCATATAATAATTTATTTTAAAAATATCTACAAAAATAACAATATATAGGGAAAATATTTAAAATAAAAACATAGCTCACTCTTCCGTTCACCTGTTCCAGAACTGACATAAAAGTTAGGTGGGTCCCACTGAGGTAATAAAAGCCCCCTAAGTAATCCTTCAGTCCTACAGAACACCTCATTTTCTAGACTTACAGTAAGGTTTTCTACCAGAGCCATAAATAAAAACTACTATCTGCAAATAGAAATGATTTTCCCCTAGCTACCAACTTAATATTAATCCAAAGACATTTGAAATTGGTTTTTGAAAGCTATTTTTATAAGACTATATAAACATTAATTGAAATTCAGGAAGTGAATAAAAATTTAGTAGAGGGACATACAGGAAAGCTGTTGTCAAAACAAATCAGTTTTCCTGCCACATACAACTACGTTTTATGAAGTTTACCCATACAAATGGAAATTTTCAAGTTACTCACCAACTTTCAAAAATAGAATACAGATGTAAAAGTAGTCATTAGTATTTATTTCAAGCAGCTTCAAGTTGTTTAACAAGCATGAAGAACCTCAGAATGTGAGCTACAGGACACCAGCAAACTCTGTTTAAATAGATGACTCGTGCTTTCCAGTTATGTTCTTTCCTGCTCTCCTTCAGTGAGCTCTGCCATGAGTGACAGATGCTTGTTCAAGTAACTTCACCAGCTATATTTTTATAAACAGGAGAAGAGCAGTAGGGGTGTTTTCTTTGATGTCCCAAATCCTATAAACACTTAAGCACAGGCTTAGTAACACTTGTGCTTATATGTTTTAAGTACCTTACAGTTCTCTGTTTTCTTTATACTGGACTAATTCACATATGCAAAGTACACATTTGAAGTGTTAAAAGAATCTGGGGCCCAAGTCACTATTTTTTTTTTTTAAGGACAAATACATTAAAAAGGCAAAATACCTCTACAAATGTGACTCTTTTTTAGAAAGACTTCATCATATACAGGCTGACACAAGCTTGAAGTTTAAAGAACTGTTAGCATCTCCCCATAATGCTTACCCTTCTTTTGCTACAGAATGGACATAATGAGTTAAGCAATGTGGGTTTTTTTTAAACAATTTGAATTTGTACCTCCTGAATTTTATCTTTGCTTCCTGAGTGTTGAGTGACACTTCATCCCTGACACAAGCAGTTACCATCTTATCAGCATGAGGAAACACAGCACTTGGATTTCTAAGGCAGGAGGGCCTCAAGAAAAAATGGCTGCAAACCTCAGAAACCAGGGAAATATTCAAGTCAAACCCTTGGATCTAATTCTAACAGGACTGCTATCATACTGCAGAAAGTAGGACATCCACACTTTTCAAAAGGAAGTAACATAAAAGCAGGTTGCCAGGTAGCTCATATGCTGCCACTTGCCAGCAGTGCTTTCTGAAACAGCACAGCCTTTGTAAAACCAAGTATTGCCTTCCTCCAGCCGAATTCATGGGGAAAAAACTTCAAAAGTTTTTTGCCACCTAATACTTCCCACTATGAAACTACCAACATTTTGTGGGGGGGAAAATAAACGATTTTTTCCTTATGCAGTACTTTAAAAAAACCCTGTCCCTAAAAACAGGCACAGCAGAATGTGAAATGGGAACTGGCAGTGTCTGGTCCCTCTACAGGAGCACTGTGCTTATTGTACATTACCTCATCTGAAAAGAAACTTTCCTGCTGGAGTTGGTTGCTAAATTAAGAAATGAAGCTAATATATTTTTTCTATAGATGTGAAAAAAACCCACCACCCTATATTGTAACTCACTATGTCCACTTTTTTTTTAAAAAAAAGGCAAGAGGCAAGTACACTTTCTTTTCAAAGCAGGTCATGCATTGAATTTTAAATATGTGGGTGACATTAGGTTTGCTGGTATTCCATTATGGTTGGGGTGGGAATAGAAAGAGAACCTCCCCAAACTTAATAATCAAGGACTGAAACTTACCTTTTCCTTGACAAATGAGAGGCATTTAAGTGTTTTATTTAAAACTCATCTTAATCTGATCATAATGCTCAAAATTCATAGTAATATCCAATTCTTATTAGCCAGTTTAGTTTTGTTCCTATTTAAACACTAAATTATCTGGTGCTAAATAACAAAAGCAAACTCAATTAAAATAAAGAATCCCTCTGATTTATAAAGTAACAAAAATAACTGCCTCAAAAGTTCCATTGCAATATAAAAGAGAAAGTAGAGCTCATTTTATATTTAATGTCTGAAACAGTAAAAGTACGGTAGAAATGTAAATTGACAAAACACTCTTACATACCCCCACACATTCTAAACCCAAGCAAATTCCAATCATTCCTAATGCTGGAAAGGTACTAGCCAGCTTCTCAATGGAGACAAAACTTTCAAGGAAGCCGAAACCAACAGTTCAATTAAAATTTCACAGAACAATTACTATTACAATCCTGAACAAGAACTTTCAGAACTGGGCACCTGAAGATAGATACATACTTAAAAGCAGAGCACCAAAAACAATCTGATTCTTCAAGTGTACTCAGCAATGACTTTAGAGGCCGCTGCCCTGTACACAGAACCTCAGAAGGTGCTCAAATGCAGATTCCAGAACGTAACTTGAGACACTCCCATCTTTACTGTTAGTTTTAATAAAGTCTTGGCCGTGTCTCTTTAAGACATTTGAATCCTGAACACCAGATATGCAGAACCATGTCCATTCCCCACACTGGCCCCAGATAAAAGTGAAGTACTCTGTACTATACAGAATGTGCCCATGAAAGCCTTCTCAGGCAGGATTAGTTTTTGCTGCCCCATTAACTTACTGAGAAACGAGTTGGTGACAAACAGAATAATGAAAAAAAAATTAAAACCCCTTGTTTTTTTCTCTTGTGCCTCAATATTCCATGAACTATGTACAGTCAGCACAGAGCCAGCACCTACTGGAGTCAGTCTTTCTCTGTACCCACGCAGGGCGATGTAGTGAAACTGAGGTTTTAGTGTAAGCCACACCAGCTTTAACTTAAGCTAACAAGAAAGTAAATTATAGTTCTAATTCAGTCAACTGAATTCTTATTAAAAAAGACAAATTTAACTGCAAACTAGTCTGCATCAGAAGGCTGAATATCAGTATTTGGTCCAGTCACTTCTGATGTAAATAGCTTATCACTACAGCTATGATGGCATGCATTACCTCTTTCTTTTAAAACATATGAAAAGAAAATACTTGATCAATAAATCATTTCTAATAATTAAAAAAAATTAAAAATCTGCTGACTTGCCATATAGCTCCAAATACTCACATTTCAACCCAGAACATAATTACTACAAAAATATCAAAACACAATATGAGGAGTTTTACAAGTTGTTTTAACTCCTATTATTTCAAACTTCATTTAGACAATAGGTGTTATTTTTAACATAGAAAATTTAGGGTGATTTTGGTCCCTTTGTAAGTGCATTCTTTTGAACTCCCTGAGTACTGTACATTCCTTTTCTACAGTGATTTCTGACTGGAAGATGCTGAATAAAGTGGTTTTGCATTGCTGCATATAAAGTCAAGTCTACTGCTCGAAGTGAAACACAGCAGCATAAGATTTTACAGAATATGCAGCTGCATGTTTCAGCATCTGAACTGTGAGCCTTCAACTTCTCCTTTAGGTTCTAGAAGCGGCTAATTTCACATCCATAAAGATAATCAAAATGCAATTACTGTTATTATTTATGTCTTGGTAGATAATTCTTACCAATCTACTGTCAGTTATACCTGTAAGTTAAACTCAATGGAGTTATTCAAAGCCCTCTAGGACCACACATCTTGTTTCAGGCACTCTGAGGTCAGTAGCCATAGTTGTGTAGGTTTTTTTATAAAAGAAACAGAAATTACATCAACCATCCAATCACCTAACCCCACATTTTCAAAACACAGTAGTTCTTAACAGTTAATAATTAAAATAATAATAATAAAAAGATTACACCACTTCAATACAAGTACTCATACTGAAATGTGAGTACAAGCAAAGTAGTGAGAATAAACTAGTATATCCAGTATCCAGTTCCAAAAATAACTGTGGGTCACAGCAGTGCTGAGCATTTGCTTATTGATATTTTCCATTTTCATGAAAAAAGAAAACTGGGCAGCACGTTGAAACCGAAAAGAAACTCAGGTAAGATGAGTTTACTTTTTAAAAAATAATTTATAAAATAACAAATAATCAACAGTTCATTATGTAGCAACAATATAAAGAGTTTAAAGTTACTGAATCAATCAGTATATACTAAAGATAAGATACTTTGATACCAAATGAGGCCTCTAGTTACTTAAGAACTTTGAATTATTTAGCTTATTAAAGAATACCTTAAATTCAACAGATATGGCTGAATCTGTGCACTAGTTAAAATATAATATTGTAACTGCAAATAAAAAGATGCATTTATATACAGTTTTTACAGTGTATGCACATGTATATATACTTTTTTTACTCACCGACAAACACAACGCAGACAATAGAAGGCAGCATAGAAACAGTGTTTTGAATATAAAAATGCTTTGTTTTCAATTTAGTAGAAAATGTGGAATTTGCAGTTTGGCAGACTTACTGGTACCACTATACAAAACCAGGAAAAGAGTCATGCAAAGGGGTTAAAATTCTTCTCCAAAGTAAATAAGGGAAAACAAAAACACCTAGTAGATTTAAGAATTCTTTGCAGTTAATGGGAAAAGCATCTAAAACCAACATAAAATACAGAAAGGGTTTGGTTTTGTTATCTTAGACCTGGTTGTACCCTAGTACAGATGATGAGGTTTATTTTGATGCTCAAAAAAATGCAAATCAAGTCTTTCTTCTCTGCCTTTTCACAAATATTTTGTCAAACTTAACTTAATTCAAAAGCATAGTGGCATAACAGCCATTTAAAAAAAAGAGAAAATATTATGGACATAAAATGTTACAAAAAAACCCAAGCACACTCAAAAATTTATTTTTTTTGTACTTACAGTTACGTTAAAAAAAATCAAAACAACAAAGCTTTTACAAGGTCAGACCAACTACTGGCTTTTCTAATAACCTTGGTAAGTACACTCCCTGTACATCCTGTTTCTCTTGAGCATTTAGCAGTTGTTCTTACACACAAGGAAATGTCTCTGAAGGAATTTAATTGGTTTGTATTTTTTTAACAAATTAGGTATAGCTTTTTGTATTTCACTGGGTTGTTCACTCAGTTTTAGCTGCAACGTCTAACATGCTCCAAAACATATTCAGGGAAGTGCAGGCTGCAGACTTGCAAGCCATCCAGCTTGCACGGCATCCTTGGATATTCATCTTCTTTCCATTTGTTTTCCTCTGGATCAAAGGTGAGAATTGAATCACTGTAATGACCGTTGTAACAAAGGCCTCCAAGAACCATTATCTGTTTGTCCAGAACAGCTACACCATGACCACTCCTACCAATTGGCATAGAAGCCAATATAGTCCATTGATCCGTATCAGGGTCATACACCTCTGTAGAAGGACATCCTTGAGATTCAAAGGAGGCCCTCAGGATCACACAGACACCACCAAAGACATAAAGCTTACCATTATAAGAAATCATTTTGTGAAAGCATCTTGCATAGTTCATTTTGCATTTGTTCTCCCAACAGTTAGTGACCACTTGAGTTCTCCTTGTTCGCTGCTCGACTGTCCCTTCTTTACTGGGATCAAACACACACACTTGCTTAGAAGTTGAAGATGATGTAATTCCACCAGTGATATACAACTTGTTACCAAGCACAGTCCCTTCATGTCCATACTTATTAACTGGATAGGGATCCACAAATTCCCATTTATCTTCAGTAATATCGTACCGTTCAGTGGAGTAAAACGTTTCGTCCCTGGTTCTCCCAGCCACTGCATAAACATACCTCCCAATAACTCCAACAGCAAACTCAGAGCGTGGAACAGACATGTCTGCCATTCGTAACCAAGTGTTCTGTCTTGGGTCATATCTAAACACTTTGGATGAAGCATGAAACTCACCATCTGGCCCCAGTTCTTCCCCACCTAGTAAGAACACAAAGTTATTTACAATGGCAAGGCAGTCTGGTCGTAAAGGTACTTGAGGACCCTCTAGTTCCCACCAGACCCTTGGTTTGTGCAAGAGAAGAATTTTACTGTTTACCATACTGTGTCCTATCATTCCTCTAAATACTGCAGTCTGGGGTTTGGCAGAACGAATTTTGTTCGATTTCATTTCCATCAAAGGCTGTTGGTGAACGCTATGAAAGTAATTCATGGCTTGGTCAACCTCATGTCGCAGCTGCCGGGAGTATCGATAAAATTCTGATGTTTTTACCTATGAATACATTTAAAAGATATTAAAATTCTGACCAAGAGAAACAATCCAGAAAATCTAAATGACTACGTATCATTAGATTATTTTACTTTGTTTCATTCAGGCACTCTTGAGAGCAATAGCATTTGTGTATGAAGGCTTGAACTAGTGTATTGTTACCAAAAATCCAGAAGGCAATTTAGTGACTAACAGCAGTGACTAACAATTTCAGCAGAACAATCACATGAAAAATTTATGCTGGAATTAGGCACAACTGAAATCCCCAAGTCTAAAAATCATTATTCCTTTCCCCCCAAAAAGCCCCTGTTACTCTTCTGCTTTATCCATGAAGCACCTTAGTTAAAAATACACTATTTTCCTGAGTTTGAAAGACACTCTACACACCCATTCTGTGTTTACCAAGGTTTACTCTGGTCTATTTTTTCTGAAATCTCACAGCCAAGCCTAGGCAGTTATTGCCAAATGCTAAGCTCTGCTCACAGACCTATTTAGTTGGGGTGGGGTGGGAAGGGAAGATACTCAACCCCCTTCCTTCAGAACATGTGCTTGCACCAACCACTCATCATGATGGCTACCCCTTATGGTTTCCCCTCTGTGAGTCTCCACATGTTAACAAATGCCTTGAACACAAGAGGGAAACATCTCCACCTATCATCCTTTGGTCGTGCATTTCTTTGAGGTAGGTTTGAGCTTCCACTTCCCAGGTGAGAGTTACAACCTTTGAATTAGCACACAGTGAAGTGACATCTCAGTTTGAAGAACTATCCCTGCTCAGTTTTATTGGAGTTGTGGGTGAGGGAGAAGATGACAAGAATTTACCTTTTCAGGACCCTTCCTACTAAGACAACTTAAGTTCCTCAGGCTGGTCCTGAGACCATTCCAAAACACATCCCTGTCCTGAACGTTTTAATTCGTCTAGCTCCAAGCATTCCTCAGCTCACCGTGGGATTCTCTTCAGAGGCTTCCCTCTTCCTGTACAATCTGGTCTAACACAGCATTCTGAATCACACTTCTAAAACAAGTAAAAACCTGCTGGATATTGCCAAATCCACAAATCCTTGATCAGATTTGATCCAGGGTTCCAGTTTCCTTCACATAAAACTGGATTGCTTTCAAACAGTCTAAATGCCTTTAGCTCCCAGCAGCTCCAAAATGAGAAGCAATGCTCTGAAGAAATGTGAGGCCACGCTGAAATTTCAAGTGACCACAAGGTAACACCAGAAGCTAACATTTTTGAGTATCTGTTACCTCATCTCCTCCTATTCCTTGTCCCAAGGAACAAAAGTCTGTACCACCCCTTACCTCAGGGATGGTATGAATTTCGATGTATATGGAAAGCAATTTGGAAATTAATGTTCTTTATACCTTGTGAATACAGCAGTTGCTTGTTCCATAAATATGTACTATTAAAATTTTGTTAGCTTTCTATTAATAATTTCTCTTCCTTGTATAACAATTAACACATTCAGATAAGCATCTTTTCAAAAAAATCTTTGGAACTGTTATTATTGGGCATACTTTGCACAGATATTGAGATAGTTCTACACACCAGATTTCAAAAAAAAACTCAACCTATAGCTCAAGAGTTACAGTGATTTGATGTTTTTAGTTACACTTTTTCTTTCCCCCATTTAATTTTGACAAGTTCAACTTATCTCTGTCTGGAAAAAGAGGACGATCACATGCAGATGTATATATCATTCTTGCAGCAACATCCAGCTTCTTTCTATTGTTTTTACAAGAGCAAAAAGGTTTACTCAGGCATAGTGCTTATAAAATATCCACAGTAAGTCCAACTCTTGTGGGAATAAGATCTATTTTCTTATTACAAATAAAGAATATGTCATACAAAGACAGATCTGCTCGTGCTGCATTTGTTAGAATAAACCACATACCTTGCCTGACTGAAAAGAGTGAACATAAATTACAGAAAATATGCTGGGAGGGAGAACCACAGTACAGAAAGCCTTAAAGGTCACAAAAAATGAAAAAGGAAGTTAAAATAACAAAGAATAGTGGGTGGGTAACTTTATCCTTAAAAGGAACGTTCAAATTCTAGAACAGCAGGACAACTTCAAGCATTCCCAAACTGAAGCCATCATCTTTGGAACTAAATAAAAAATATAAAATATGTTTGTTCCACTTCTATGCAGTTCAAGTTTTCTTGGATGATTGTGGAAGACATCAGGATCAACATGCTTACAACACGAAGAATGCCAGCAAAGCCTGGCAGAAATGGAAAATGCTTTTCTTTCCCCCTCAACATTTACAACTCTGTCGTTAGATCTAGAAATCGAAATGCCAGCCAGAGACTGGAATTAAAATAAGCCTCATATATCCTCACCACTCTACTCCTTCACTTAGCACAAATCTCACCCCATGAGAGCATGCAAAAGGAAACAAGGAGTATCTCTAATTCCAGAAACAGCATCTCAAGACCAGGGAATCAGTAGCAGAAGTTTACTACTGCTTATCTTGACAAAGGCACTAACACCAAAGCAAAGCCTCTTACCTTAAACCAAAAAGACATAAAGAAGTAAATGCAATTCCCAGTTATTATAACTCCTCCCTGACTAAAGTTTGTGGGGAAGCTTCTACAAACACAAGTTTGGAGAGTTGAACACGAAAATGCACAAGCACTAGCAAGTCTTACAATACGCAGAAAAAATATCCCACAAAACAAGACTGACTGACCACCTAAATTCTGGTAAGAGAAGGTAGCTGGAGCATTCCTAAACTTGGCTGTTGAGGAAAAATATCACTGTTTTTAGCTGATCAACAAATATCTAAGCACTTATCAACAGACCAATTCTCCTGATAAGTTCAAATGGAGAAGCTCTAGAAGGAATGTGTAGAACACTCACAAGTTTCTGCAAAACAGACGGAAATGTGCACTAACCATTATGAACCCCGAAGTAAAACAAACGTGCATTCTTAAAGAGTCCATCGTCAACTCCGAATTCATAAAAATACCTAAATGCTTCATAGCATTTTCAAAGTTTAAAGAAAAACTGTTCTATTATCTTGCTGAAGGGTCTTAAAGGCAGTTTAAACTGGACTTCCTTACCAACCCCAGTCTTACTGTAAAAAAAGGAATTTAATCCAAGTGTTAAAGTTTTGCTCGTGTGATTTTTTTTTTTTACATTCTTTCCAACTCTTTCTCTTCAATTTTCTGAAGAAAATCTTACAGAGGTTCTGCCAGGACACAGCCCTACTGTAAGAGCTCCCTCAAGATCTCCAGAGATGGAGAATGAGAACTATCTCATTGCATATCTACCAGTTACTGTGGTTCACAGTCAGACTTTCAGCTACACAGACAGGGAACAGCATAAACAAAATCAAATGTGTCATTCCATTAAAAAAAAGATGTAAAAATATAATTTAATATAATTTAATATAATATAATTAAAAACATCCACCCCTCTACTCACCCCCCAAGCAGTCAACAGCAAAAATCTGGGTGGCTCATAATGTGACTCTATCATCTCTAGCCACATAAGCAGAGAACTACTTCAGAGCTTATAACTTATTGTGCTTAAGTTTTCTAAAACTGTCAATTCTGAATGTGTAAGTGATGCAACTCAAACTCAACTACCAGGAGTACAACAGCTACACCACAGCTTTTCAGTGAATAATGATGTCCTCTGTATCAGACTTCTAGAGAGCAAATTCTTCCTTTTACTTGCAAAAAAAAGTTATTTTACTAAAGACTAAGCTGAATCCAAACTAAAGATCCATCAACTCTACTAACTCAGATCCTTATTATTTTCACATCTACTTATCTCTGCCCATATTTTAAGCACAACTATAAGGCAGTATGAGAACCGACTCGTACCAACATAGGACTCTGAAGGGCTATTCTGCATGTGCTACAAATCACTTACTGTTTTTCAGCCTAACCATAAAAAGACAAGATGACAGCCTCTGTGCAGCAAGGACAATGCTCTCAAAATGATTATTTGGCTGTTCGTTTTTAGAAACTGGCCAATGAAATTATCAAAGTCAAGCTGAAGTCTAACTGAAATCTAATTTCCCAAATCAGAGTGGAATCAATCTATATGCCACAATTAAGAAGTTCAGTACAAAATAAATACTGCTAGCAAACCTATCCAACTCGGCAATTACCCTGAGAGACAAAACTACCAAGCACAGCTCCTATTTAAGATAAGAGGGGCCCACTAACCTCATCCACTAAACACTTCTTATTCTAAGCTTCAGCAAACAAAGTTGCTTCAGCAAACCAAGTTGTAGAAGTAGATACATATGCATTACTAGACATGGAGGTAAATGCAAAAAAAAAAAAGAAATTAAATTCTTTTATGAAAGGTAAAGTCACAATAACATACAATGATATCTTCTCAAAAGTTAGTCTTTTCTAGGCACAGGGCAGGGATACTCAGAAATAATGTGCTATTCATCCTACCTCTACAGCAAAACGTAGTGATTAGTAAGTTTCTGATTTATACTGGCAATTTATAAATCAGTCATAACAAACCCTACAGACTGGACATAAAAAAAACCCTTTGGATTTTAAAGTTTTGAAACAACATTTCAATCTGAGTAGTACACAGCAACTAAATGGAGCTTAAACAGTACATGAAGGGAAATCATGACATAGTTGTCTCCAATAACACAGAGATTAACTCAGTGATGTAGGCGAAATGCCCTCTAACTTCTATCTCCAAACTTCCTCAAGACTTACAGAGCTGTGGACAGGTTTCAAAAAAAGGCAAACACAATGTCAAGAGTAAAACTTGTACTTCTCCCTATACTCTTTGTTTTTAGTTTCTAACTATTCCCCAAATCCTTAATTCATTTATCTTCCCATTTTCCCTCGTACATCAGCATGTATTTTAAGGGCTGAGGAACAAAAGGAGTATCTATTATTCATACCTCAGTATCCATTCTTCCAGTTTGCAGTAAGCACAGGGGCTGTACCTTCACTTGTGCAGTCTAAATGCACATCAGCCTCAAGGTATTAACCTAGAGTCACTCATTTCATTTCTGAAAGGACAAGCCATCCCACTCAGACTGTACATCTTCCCCAAAAAAATGATGTACGAAACATAATGGCTTAAGAGGCCAAAAGTATCCTTACCATGACTTGCAAAGTTAAGTCATATAAGCTATTTATATACTACAATGACAGGCATCTGAGAAATGTGTATCACAAAGATTACATAAGAGTACATACGACAAGCCAGCCAGTGTATAGGAAATACAGAGTTTGCTGAACTGGAAGAGTCAACCTCAGACTGTATTTGGTACATTCATGCAGACATTTAGTATGTGCTGGCTTCAGGACAAGGTTGAATTCTGTCTGTAGATCTCCAAAAAAGGCAGTTTTACCAAATCTTCCCCCTTCTACACAGAGAAGAAAGAGGTTCTCCCTGGGTTACTGCCAGAACAGTGAACAGACATGCTCTCTTATTTAAAAAAAAAGTGTTCTATATTCTGATGTTGGCTCCAACTGCAGTTGTCTTTTGTCACTTGTCATGCTGGATAACTCAATGCTCTCTAGCCAGGGTAAAACACAAATGCATTCCTAGCTGCAGCAACAAATGACATCAGTAGCTGTGCTTCCCTCTGCTGAGTTGTCCCACTCCATAACCTACACTGGCTTCTCTCTGCTCCCACATACAATTAATAGAAAGGGTATTCACAGATGAAGCTTTACAGTGACTTCTCTCCTGAAGTTGTACCTATTGGGCCATTTGGAAGCTGTCAAGATAAAACATGAGAAGCACTGTATGAAGGATTTACACCACTGATGCCAAAACCAGCTCCAGAAGTTATACCTACATGTAACACTGAAGACCAACATAGACTTGCACTTACAGAAATTTAACTGAGGACAGCTTGATGCTTGAGCTTGTATCTGCAAATCTCATAGAGCTGAAGCAGACTCAAACAAGTCTTGCCCTATTAGATTAACCTTAAAAGCATATTTTGTGAATTCTATCAGTTTTACTATGGAAGGGATTAAATGATGTAGTAATAAGGTAGAAGTGTTATTAAAAACAAGACACTACACAGTATCCTGCAGAGTTCAGCTCTTACTAGTTGGAAATGTTTTAACTCTATATAAACATTGCAGCACTGTTCTAAAATATGCATAGGTATTTATTTTGTTCATGTCTATAGTCTAATATAATATCATAAATATATTTTATGTATTATTACATCCTCTACTCAATTCACACACACAGAAAAAAATCCAAAATATAAAACCCCACTGGTCTGAAGTAGTTAATAGCTTTGATAATTTCAAATAGGAATACATATAAGAATTACTGCTCAAATGACCCAGTAGCCCTTAAAACCACCAAAACCAATACAACCTTATCTGTATGTTCACTAGATACCAAAGTAAACATATATGGGAAATTAATTTATAAGAAGCACAACAAAACCAGAAGGTCTTAACTCCTATACCTTTCACCTCTCAGTGAATTAGTAGAAGTTAAAGTTGTATCTCATCACACAAAATTAACAGTGTTAAAACAGCACAGTTTAAGTAATTGCTAAACTCAACACTGTTACTGGTCTGTGACAGAGCTGCTTACAAAGTAATCCTCTACTGTTGACAAACGTTCAGAGTCTAAAGAACTAGAAAACAACTTTTCTGTCTGTTCTTCAACAGAAGAGTAGAAAAAGCAAGTTCGGTTTTAACCTCTTACTACATACAGTGATCAGTTGAACTTTAGATCAACTACTACAAAAATTCCTCTGATATTTAAAGTAAATAATTACATTTCATACTGTAAATAATTTTTGATTGATTATGTGCCTTGTATAGAAACAAGTGTATGTGTAACTTTGCAGGATCAGGGCTTACTTCCAACTGCTGTGTAACAGCACAACCACCGAAGATACAACAACAATAAGGCTGCAGAATTAAGAGCAGATGCTAGTTGTCATTTGCAAATAAAAAACCTCCTGCACTTAAACCATGTAAGATCTACTGTCACTATTTTTTGATTATATTGATAACAATTATCATGACATATACTCTACATACTGTGTGCAGCTCTAAAGCAAGAAGCAACTTGTGGACAACAGTAAGAACATTTGAAAACAAACCAGATACAAGTGACCTTATTTTAAAATGTCTTTTCCATATAAAGCCCCCTATAAATATGTATTGCAAACCCACCTGTTCTCCAGCCACTGTACATGTTCTTGTTTAATAACCAAAAGAAAATACTTTTAGTTGTTTGCCTTCTACGGGTTTATTAGAAAATAAACGCTATAATTTTGTTCCTCCTAATAGGTTGGGGAATCTTACCTATTTAATGGCATGCTGCCCTAGCTAAATGATGAATCCTGCCTATTGCTTTTCAAATGCACCAACCTTCTCAAAAACACTGGATGGTGTCATCAAACAAAACCTGATGTTCTGAATGATGGTGTCCGTATGCCTCCAGCGTCTTCTATCATGGCGCAGCCAGGCCTGAACAGCTTCATACAGCTCTATCTCTGGAAACCTGCTCAGATGATCATTATCCAAGTAAGACATGAGCTTCTCAAAGCTCAGATATGAAAGGAAGTCAGGTCTGGACATGAGTGGCACAAAATTCTCTAGCAGAAAGGAATCCAGTTTTTCCCTGACTCCTTCGATGTTTACACCAAAATCATCCAGAAGTCTCATAATTTCTGCACAGTTTTCTAAGCAGATTTTAGCTAAGAGAAAAGAGCAGCAAAACTTTACCACCTCTATAAGCTGGACATACATGGCAGCCTGAAGGATTTCATGAACAGTGTTCATACTCAGTTCAATAGTTCCATAGTACATGAATTGGAGAACATGACTGAAGCCTGTAGCTGTCAGACCTTTCAAATGGATTTTGTCCTGATCTCGTTCTCGCATGTCAGCTGTGAACATAATCCTGAAGTAATCACTCTGGGTGGCAAGCAGAGCTTTATGGGCCTGAAATTGGTGGTCTTCAATGACAAGTGTGACATCAAGAAGCAATCCCTCCTCATACAGTGCTCTGAATCCTGCAGAGACACTGGTGTCATGGATGGAGGAGCTAAACCCTTCCACGTCCCCTGCCATGAATCACCTGGGGGGGAAGAAAAAAATAAATAAATAAAAATGAAAATAAATTGTAATTTCTAATAACATATTACAAGCCCTTCCTGACCAGATAAATCCTAACTGAGATTGCTTTTATTAAGACTTAAAAGTCTTCACCATCCTTTTTGTTTTCTGTCCAGCCAAAAAATCAACTTAGGAAACAAAACATCAACTTTAAATATTTCCCCCCTGCAAAATATTCTCATTTTACAGACAGGGTAATCAACAAAAATAACTATGCAATACTGCCAAAACAATTTCTCACTTCAAGTTAATTCATGGTCAGAAAATGAACTGAAAAGGTTGTCATGGTTTTTTTTCCTCTACCCCCCTCAATCTTTCTGAAGAATTTATCTCAGGGGAGCAATAAAACACCCACTCTTGAATATCAAAAGGTTTCAGAAAGGAAGCTAAACTTCCTTAACAAGCTCCAGTAGATCTGTACATGGTATAATTTAAAAAAATAAAAATTTATGAGGTTTAAAAATCTAAGTCAATTTACTTGACATAACCAAATATTTTCAGAGATACTATTTAAGATTGTGTATTTCACTTCTCCTGTAACAACAAAATCCCATCACGTTCCCCCCCATTTCTTACTACAGTGACTAATATTAGGTCATGAGATTTATAAAGTGCAAAATACTAACATAATAAGAATCACTGACAAGAATAAGTCACAATAAATAATACTCTGTATACTGGCTTTACTGAAGCTGAATTGCTCATTAAGTATTTGAACATTTGCAGATACAGTTACTTACGTGTAAGCTATAATCAAACTGTAAATATACCAAAAAGAAATCAAAGAGTACCAGGATCCTACCCTGTTAAAGTTAAGAAAGATAAATATTCAATAATAAAAAAAAAAATCCTATTCAAAATCCACAAATTTCTCAAAATCTTGCTCAACTTCCTTGGGTTTAGGCAGGGTGAAGTTGCACAAGGCAGCTTGAACCAATCTAATGATTTATCAAAATCAAAGGACAACAGCACACTCCATTTCCCTTCTCTGTCCTCATTCTGGGGTCTGAGCTCCTGCTGCCCACTTTGAGCCATTTCTGGGGCTCATTGGACTTCTCTAGAAAGCCAATTCAACTCAAACCTGACAGAAAATAAACTAGGAGCGGAGAGGGACAGACCTGAAAAAGACACATGACACAAACACAACCACCCCTTCCTGCTCCCCCCAGCAAGCACAAAACCTCAGGATCAGAGAGCTTTCTGCTTCCCAGCGATATGATTTCTGACACTGTGGGGCTTTGACACAAGAACCAACCTGATGCAGAGAGCAGGACACATACTTGGGCAGGAACAAAGAAAAAGAGCAACAACTTCCCTGTCTGGCATTAATTTGCTATTAGAATTGGTTCAACTACTCTTGTTCCACTTTATCCCACCTTAAATTACACCGCAACATTCTCTCAGATTTTTGTGCCTTTAACTCTGAATTTCCTATTGCAATAAAAGCTAATCATGTTTTGCTACTGGTAACCAACACGAACAGCTGAATAATATCAACACATTAAAAAACCTGCAGATTTTCAAGGTCATAAAACTTTACACAAGTATGTGGACCCAGAAGTAACTCTAGGGTGGCCCCCGTTTCACAACTTCAGAGAGCAGTTACCACCTACTCCCACTTCCTCAAGCACCACATTCTGCCTGCTGCCATTTAACTGGAATGCATTTTATTAGACTCCATTAATGGATAATCATCTCCTTCATTCATCAGCACACATCCTGGAAAACAGAACTGGAGATACTCTTTGTCTATGCAAAACTCAAATGGTGAGTGGGTGTTT
This sequence comes from Neopelma chrysocephalum, assembly GCF_003984885.1. Lineage (NCBI taxonomy): Eukaryota > Metazoa > Chordata > Aves > Passeriformes > Pipridae > Neopelma > Neopelma chrysocephalum. The sequence goes on from NW_020897737.1 coordinate 5,209,388, forward strand.
GTAGCCACACCTCACGGAACCAGCACCGCTCCCACACTGTTGAAGGCTGATGATGGGGTCTGTGCACAATAAAGTCAATGCTGGGAGTGTTCATTACAACTATGGCCTTATGACAAAATTTAAATTCCTGAATGTAAGAGCAGGAGCAAAAGAACAAAGATGACAATCCAATCGCTTTCTCACCAGTATCCATGACAGCTCATTCCCCTCAATGTCACTGAAGACAGAGAGAACATGCAAACTGCTCTGGAGCCACATATTGTGAGACTCTCATTCCTCAACAGCAAATACCAGAAAGAAAGATTACCATCAAATATTCTTCTTAGTTGTTGCCAATTCTTACACAAAAGCATATGAGGACAGAACTACTTTACTAACTCTTACCACCTCAAAAAGAAGCAACCAACTGAACAGGAAGCATAAAGCCTGACTTTACAAGATTCTGCTTTCTAATTGGATTTCTGATAGCAAATAAAGTAGTTAACACTAATATTAGCTTTTTTCCTCTTCTTTCACTGGAGCACTTGTAACTCCTCCCCTCCCCACCCCCAGTTCTCTGATGTTTAATAATAACTGAGCTCATACCTCAGTCTTCCCTGTTTAAGAGATTTAATGATCACTTGCCTTTAAATGACCATTCATTTTCATAAAACATACGGCAACTTGAAACAACTCTCAATTCTGTCTGAAATCAGCCAAGTTTCAAAGGTTACCAGGATTCTCAGACAGTACAACTGTGTAAGTTACATTTCTTTAGGAGATCCACTAAGACTTGGCTCAGCTTCAGTTCCACGACTGGTGTTAAAAATGTGATGGGACAGTTGGACTTTGCAAATGTGAGAATGTGAAGAGAATAACACAACAATACATTGGTGGGGAAAAAGAGTCAGAAATGAAGCAATATTTTTCAGGTGACTGAAGCAACATAGATTAATCTGAAAATAATGAGATCTAACATCACACAGGCTTACGCAGACAGCAATCTCACGGAAGGGATTTCTTCAAAACAGTACATGCATTACTGTGTACCTGAACAACATGGAAGAACCAGCAACCTCCAAACACACACTGGGATCTTTGCCCTTACCTTGGGAAAGATAATTACATTACAGATACTCCACAAATAAAAGGAGAGAAATTAACTTTTACATAGGATGGCCCTAAAAGAAAAAGCTTCTTTCATCACCCTCAAAGAAGCAAAAAGGAAAAGTTGGCAAGTGAAGTTAAGCAGAGATAGATGGTAGATGCACCAAATCCAGAGGAGCACCTCCAGTGTTCCTTTAAAGGATCGAAACAAATAATACTCAAAAAAACCCAACAAAAAACCCCTACAAAACCAAAAAATCAGCATAGACTGTCTTGGGCAACTGGCTCCAGGTGGCCCTGCAAATGGACCAATGGCCTCCAGAGGTCACTCATGACCTCAACTAGTCTGTGATTGGGTGACCAATTTTGCTTTTGCACCGAGACTGCACAGAAAACTGACTTGTTTTCTTTTTTTTGTGACTGTCCTTCTAATTCTGATTAAAGAGAAAAGAGATACATACACCCAAGCCAAAAAAAAAGGCATATATAAGCTACTATCCTTCAAATTTTAAATCTAAAAAAAAATAAGGTGGCAGGAATCACTGAAATATTAAAAAATAAAAACCATCTGCATTTAGGGGACATCTTTAAGGGTTCCAATTTTTACACCTCCCTAAAACTGGTTATTCCATAAGATATTTCAAACTCTAAGTCAGCCACAAATGGTAACAATGGTAACAAAGGCATACACACTCTCAAATTATTATTTCTAAATGTTTTAAAAGTGTGGGGGTTTAAGTCACTTAATCCTTCTTCTCATATCCCTGCTCATTTTACTTCTAGTAAATCTACAGTTTTCAACATCAAAATATTTTTCTTCCCAAACCTGAGACAGCATTTAATGGATTATTTAAGTAGACACAAAACCAGTAAGAGTTCTCCCTACACTATTTAAAGAAGCTTCAGAATTCTGTGACTGAAAAGCAAAGGACTGCTTGTCTTTCTGCATTAAATAAAAGGAGCAAATACCCTTGTTTTGGCATGAAGCCATAGACAATATCAGCAGATAAATTTTTCTTTAAAACAAAAAAATGCATTGACCAGTGTAAATACAGAAGAGGGTTAAAATAGTACAAAAACTGGGAAATTAGATAGTTAAATGCATATTATGCTCAACGGGTAAAAATCTTAATTTCTAAAGCTAATACCCTCCATCAAAAGCAAATAGCAACACAGTAGCTCAAATATTAAAAAAAGCAATATAAAACACTCTCAAATGAAGTAATTTTTCTAAAGCATAGCTATGCCAATCCTCCCACACGCACACTGGCAATCTTGGATGTAATTCTATGCACTATTCAAATGCTGCAGCTTATTTCCCAGAGGACAATACATAACGAATTTTTTTTCATATTTTCGATAAAAATGCAAAATTCACTTGGATTTTCTTCACGCACGCAAATCACAGCAGCACACACAATCCTAAGGCAGACATGCAGCCTACAGTGGTCTGTATGAAACTGGAACAAAAAAATTCCAATGTATAAACAATACTGGGGGTGGGCAATCTACGTTGACGTTGGGCATTGTTCTGTGCACACAGAGCTGATCGGGGTAATGCAGCACAGGAAGTAAAGACTCTGCTGAAAAGCCAAAAGAGAAGCACGTTTAACCTTATTAGCTGTTCCTGACATTTCTTCCTCTTTTAGCACATAATGCATTAGAGTCTCCTGTGCTGGGACTGTAAAACCACTTACTTGGAACACTGATTTCTCATCTTTATTCTGCAGCTGTAATAAAAGTCTGAAAACCCTGTTCCAGACTGCTTTTTCTTGCTAAACAAGGAGAACCTTCTTTCCTCGGGGCGTCTGAGGCTCTTAGTCACATGCAGAAGAAATGGAGTCTAAATGCACTGGCTACTGAGAAGGAAGTTATGGAATACCTGCTCGACTCATGCCCTCTTAGATTTAAAATCTATCCAAAAGCAGCATTTCCTAAAAAGTGCCCTTTAAATAAATGTCTTCATGCAATATGAAAGCTTATATGCACTTTCTAGGGACAGAAATGTATTGTTTTAGCAAAGTATTGACAATAGCAAGTCTAGCACACCAGCTCAAAGGCAGATTTCTGCTTTCCTTTACTGTTGTTCCTTAACTCATTTGAGATGCTGAGACAGAACCAGCAAATTCCTTTGTTTATTGATTATGAAGTACTTGTTCATTCTACCTACTCCATAGATCTCCTGAGAAATCACTTATGTGAACACAGCTGAACAGCAAATTTTCACATAATAAATCACTACTATCTATGAGTTACACCACAAAATATTTCACCAGACATACAAAACCATGCTTTGGTTACACAAAGTACTAAAACAGAGCTTAAAATCCAATAATCTGTTCCATCTATCCCATTCCTTCCATCCATCAAACGCAAGTATTTAAATGCAAATTTTAAAGCCATTATACGTTTTTATTTGGTGAGGTGCAGAGCAAAGACTGCTTAGAGCAGAACTATTTGACCCTAATTTTGTTAAAACGCTTTCTGCACAAATAAGATTTTTCTCCTAGTCAAATGTTATACACATTTGTGAAAATACAACACAACAGGCATTTGCACGCACAAGAAACATTCACAGCTGCACACATGGCTAAAGGCTGGGCCTTGGAATGCAGTGCACTACACTAAGAATGCAATAAAACCATTAAACCTTGTCCAAACCACCATTTTTCATCACAATTCCCCACTAGCAGCAAAAGAAAGAGTGATATAAAAATGGGATAGATCAATAATCAGCGGATATTGAAACTTTTCACTGCTACAACAATTGCAAATGTAGGGAACGAAGAAACCCATCCCATTTCCCTGTATTTTATCTAAAATCCTATCTAATTAATACTCTAAGTTCGGGAAACAATTTATCTTAAAAACGTCAGTATGTTCATGCTGACGACTTCACCCAATCCATCTTGAGAATTCCAAAAGCACTGGACTACTTTGGAAGCAAGAAGTTAGGAGTTGAATCACTGACACTCAGAGAAACCATTCTGCCAGAACTCCAGAAATTAAAACTCCACTACTCCTGAAAGCTGCCCACACTCCATTTCTTAGGAGCACACATCTGACCACGAGAGCTCCTCTTACAATCTGAGCCACCTGCACCAGTTCACAGCAACAGTGGCACTTTATAATGCCAGTGGTCTCTGAGGTCATTATGGTTATGCCACAAGCATTGAGAACTAGTCACAACCAGACCTAGTAAAATTCAGTATGGATTCAATGACTCAGCTCAGTATGGTTATTCTTCACTCTAAATGGAGTACAGTACTGGAGAGGGTGCTTTGTTCCATTTTCTTTTTCAGAAACATGTAACTCAGGCAGATGTGGTGGTGCTCTCACATTCATAGTTTCTCAGTTCATGTTACTCTCTGTTCCTAAAAACAGGTATGTCTAAGATAATATATATATATCATATAGATATGTTATAACCCAATTTAGCCTTTTTGCACAGAAGAAATGACCCATGTGCTATAAGCGCACACACAAAAAAGATCAAAACCATTTTGTTTTAAAATACTGTTGGAAAGTATAGTTTTCACACGTGTTCAATTTAGACAAAGACCAGTCAATTGTATGTTAGAAACTCCCTATTTCGCAAGACTAGCCATCAGAGAATAAGATATGCTTCCCAGCTCAGCCCCTAAATCAAGCTTTAGGATAACTATCAAAAGGATTCCGATGAAAGCACATGCTTGATAAGCATTTCAAGACTGCCAGACAAACGCATCAGCTGTTGTTACTTGACCAGTTTAACTTCACCTAAGCGAATCTAAACCCAGCTTGTCTCATGAGTTAGCATCAGTGAGATGTACATGAGCTTCCCCTTGAATTAGTTCATTATGCAGATGCTGTAAGTGTGCTTCACAGATACTAAGACAGCTTAAACCACCTGGCTAAAAGGTCATTGCATCACTACACCTGCACAGAAAAACCTGCTCCCAGACACAGAGCCAGTTCAGCTCAATGCTCTTCCAATTACATTTACTGATACCAGAACAGGGGCCCAGTGCAAAACATTTGATACATCCTTGTAAATGAGAATTGTGTTTAACTGGGAAAACTTGTATTGCTAATACCTAAACGCTAAATGATGGTAGTGTTGAAAACTGTGGATTTGCCACTGTCCTCTAAGTGGACAGGACTGCATTATCCCAAGTTAAAACACTCTTTTATATATATACATATATAATATTTGTGGCTTACAAAATGATTAATTTTTTCAAATGTAAGAAAAACATATTAATAAAAACTGATTTTCTCATTGCAGATACTTATCAAGGAAATCATGATGTATTTTATACACAAAAATAGCAAGTTAAGTATTTCTTAGTAACAAAAATCTAATCCTATCTTTTTTGACTTACAACATAAAATTTTTAGCATAATAAGGTAATGAGCTAAAAGTAATATTTAAACTATAGCAGTAAAAACATTTTTAATCTAAATCAAGATTGCTGAACTATCCCTTACATTTGTCTTTTCGTTATTATCTGTATCTTTATTGCTAACTTAGTTAATACTCCTAGCACCTTCTCAGAAAATGAGATTAATTGTGCCCTTCGTTCAAGACACACATCTTTTGACCTCACTGCCAAACGCCTACCACATTTTTCAGAAAGACAAAAATCTCATATTTAATTTCTACACATATCCTTCAAATTGACAGCTAGATGAATGAAAAAGGTCTGATGTCTCCAGTGTGAGCTCAATGGTTATCTGTTCTGCTCTGCTTGCCGAAAGGCAAATCAACATGTGTAGATTCAAACCAGCCACAGGGTATAATTAAGGAAAGTGAAAGGAGATTAGTGTTAGTGAGAGAGTTTATAGAGCATGTGGTAGAAATTAAACACGTTTGCCAGGTGTTGAGAGGGAAAAGACAGGAATTATGTTGGTGCATGGTGGTATGCTCAGGGGATCTGAATGTGAGCTGGGGCAATGGTGGCCACCATTGGTGACCCTCTGGAGCTGGGTTATCATCTTAAGGACGAGTACACATAACAAAGAAGTCCATGGGAAGCCAGAACTTCAGTAGTTTTGTCATTTTATCCACTAATAGCTTTATGGTTCCCCCATTCTTCTTTTGAAGGAGTGGGGGAAAGCCCCAAACAACAAAAAACCAAGAACTTTAATTTTTTAAGTGACATTTCAGTATTTACCGAATAGGTCAAAGCTCCAGTACCATTCCTGGGTAGCCCTGCTCGCTCAGATCAGAGACACATTTTTCGCGATCAAGCAGAAATGGCCATTTTGGGGGCAGGAACTCAGATGACCTACTTCAGCCCGTGTGCTCGCAGACAGGGAGCGGAGCTCGCAGGCCGAGCCCCTGAGCGAGCGGGGCAGGCGGGCCCGGAGTCGGCGCCGCGCGGCCGCAGCTGCCCGGGGCGCCCGGCGGGGGCTGCGAACGCCCCGGACCCGGCAGCTCTCGGTGCGGCCGTGCCCGATCACCCCCACAGCCCACCTGCCCCCCGCCTGCCGCCCGCGGGCACCCGGCCGCCCCCCCAAGCCCGGGGCCGGGGGTCCCTGACGGCCGGAAGGGCGCCCGGGCCGCCCAAGGAGGACCCGCCGGATCCTTCACCCACCTCTCGGCAGCGGCGGCGCTGAGGACGCGGCTCCTCCCGCTGGCGCGGTGGAGAGGGGCCCTGGCTCCGCGTACCATACAGCCGGGGGCGGCGGAGGGAGGCGCCGGGGGGCTGCGGAGAGGGGCAATGGCTGAGGCGAAGCCGGGAGGAGGAGGAGGAGGCGGAGGAAGGGGGGATCCTGGGCTCCCTCCTCCCAGCGGGCCGCGCTCGGGGGGAGGTGGGAGCCGCCCCGCGCCGGGCCACCGGCGCTCGCAGCGCGGCCCGGGCTCTGCCCCGCGGTCCCCGCTGCCCTCACGCTTGTTTACCTTCCGCGCTGCCCCGCACGGCCGCGGCCGCCATGTTCCGCCGGCAGCGCCGCGCCGCCCGTCACTTCCGCCGCACCTGGGGCGGGGGGCGCGACCGGGGCCGGCACCGACACCAGGCACCGCCGGCACCGCTCGCCAGCCCCCGCCCCGCCCGCACCTCCCTGCCCCGTGCAGGGCCTGCCAGACGCCGGAGCCCCGGCATGCCCCGAGGAGGGGAGCCCCTCACCGGAGCCCAGCGGGGGCTGCGCATGGCTGGGGAGAGCGGCACGGAGCAGCATCACCCGCGTCCGGCCCGTAAGGACGCGCATCCACACGCGTCCGCGTTGGGAGGGTCGGGGCTGCGCTGTTCTCTCCCACCCCTCCGCCTCCAGTCCAGGTCCCTTTCACCGAGGCTGTCGCAGCTCTCGGGTTTCTCGGGCAGCTGCCCCCGGCAACAGCATCCCCTGCTCGGCGTTGGCTGAGCTCCTCCCGGACAGCGGCCAGCCGCAGGTGCTGCGGGATGATCCCGGCTCCCTGCTCGGCACAGCCTGCCTTGCCAGCCGCTCTGGGAACCGGGTCACCGGAGCCCGCGGGGTCGGGCCGTCCGCCACAGGTGCTCAGCAGACCAGCCCCTGAGCCGCAAACACCTGCTCACAGCTCGTGTGGAACCGCAGCCCTGCACGGGACGGATTAGCAGGGCTTTGCCTTGGCACAAACATCACCCCCTTTGCTCTTGCTGTCTTACCTTTGCCTGGAAAACTCTGACTTCATTGTAAGAAGTGAACTGAACTACGTCGTCCTTGGGTTTGCCACTGCCAGCCCCAAACCATTCACTACCTCCTTGTCACCTTCTGTGACACTCACTTTAAATAGCAAGCCACTCGCTGCCATCCTCTCCCTGTTTATTGCTGTTTCCATCCCCTTCAGCCTCTCATTACCACCCCCTCCCCATTCTTGATCTATAAAACAAGAGTGTACCTTCTCTATAGCTGCCACCCCCAAGCTGAATGTCTTTCACAGCTTCACACAATGAACCAGCTATACCATGCAGTGCTTCACAAAAGACTTCCCACTGCTATTTCCACCGTTCAACTGCCCTTCCACTGCTCCCTCTCACTACAATCAACCTGCTCCCATTCACTCCTTCATCCCAATGGCTGACCTCACTCTCTTGGTAAACTTCTTACTATCCCGTGTCACCCACTTACTCATGCAGTAAATTTGCCCCATCTCCACCTGTTACTCATGCACTTAGGGTGAAACAAGTGCCCTTAACAGACTGACTCTGCCAAAGCAGCAACTGTTCCTGCTACCTAAGTCTAAAGGAAAGACATTCTCTCCCATTCCCACAGGATGACTCCTGCTGCACCAAGCATGTACCCACCCATATCTAATGCTTCAACAAAATGAAACTGGAGTAGAAACTAAGTTTCTCATACACAGAAATGATACAAACAAAACTTAATGCATCCTGCCCTCCTCAGACTTTTGACCCTCATATGTCAGCGAAGGTGGAAAAAGCTAACCAAGACTGTTTAGGTTTTACCTGACTGTCATTTTGCTGTCTGCTGTTTGTGGCAAGCTGAGGCGTAAGATGATCTTCAGGTCTCTCCTACACACTGCCACAGAAGAGGACCTCAAACCTAGCCAAAAAAAAAAACAAACCAAAAAAAAAAACCAACAAACCAAAACACAATAGCTTTGACATTTAAAACATCTTAACATTTAAAAGCACAAAAAAAAAGTCCCCTTCTCTTTCACATTGGACAATTTGCTTGTAATGAAAAATCAAAATATGTTAATAATGCTTCAATTCTAGTCTCCTAAATAAAATTAAATTTAGGCCTCTGACAATGACCAGTGGTATCAACATTACCTTAGCTAATATTAATTTACACAGAGATTTGGACTGACCCCTCTGATTTAGGCATTTACTAAGTAGTTACCACTGGCTAAAATGAGACTATTGCAATGAATAAAATTCTGGGCACAGGTTTTTGAGTTATATTAATACACTAGTTACCATTCAATTTGAATAATTTTAGACTTTATTTAATTAATACATATAGGTACAATGGACATATATTGACATAATATCAACTCCTAGAAATGTTCTTACCTACTTTAGTTGGGGTTGTTCAGCCTGAAGAAGAGAAGGCTCTGGGGAAACCTTACAGCAGTTTCCAGTGCCTAAAGGGGCCCATAAGAAGGCTGGGAAAGGGCCTTTTCACAAGGGGATGTAGTGACAGGACAAGGGGGAATGGCTTTAAACTGAAAGAGGGTAGGTTTAGATTAGATATTAAGAAGACATTTTTTACTGTGAGGGTGGTGAGGCACTGGAACAGGTTGCCCAGAGAAGCTGTGGATGCCCCAGTGTTGAAGACCAGGATGGATGGGGCTCTGAGCAACCTGGTCTAGTGGAAGCTGTTCCCGCCCATGGCAGGGGGATTGAAACTAGATGATCTTTAAGGTCCCTTCCAATCCAAACCATTCTGTTGTTCTACAGTAATTAGACATTTGCAGTCTTCAGACTTTTCTGGGTTTTCTTTATATTACAAATATCTCTAAATAAGTGAATTAAAGTAACAAGACTACCTCAGAATATGTAAAATGTGCAATCGCACTATTAAAATAGAAGCAACAGTTTGTGTATTTTTTTTCATATTCCTGACAGGGTGTTTGGCAAAGATTAAATCCTTTCTAAAGGCTGATGCAAATGTGACAAAAGCTGTTTCCATAATTTTACACTGCACTGCATTACTGCATAATTTAAACAACTAAGTAAGTACAGAGTCTAGTGTTTTCAGTTCATTTTCATAAAAGAGTGATTATACATGCCTGGACGTCAAGGCAACTACAACCAAGTATTGCATCATGTTCTCACTACACTCTGTGTATCTTGTTTTTCCCAGAAGTGAGATATTTTATACAAAATTGAAAACACAATGTGGCCTGAGGAAAGATTACATATGAAAATTGATATTCCAGACCAACGTGCAACATGATTGGGTTGCAAGACAAATATACATTTTGTCACTGGCAACACCATTACAGATGCTGTAAGGCTTCTTAGGTGTTCCTATTCATTTATTCAGAACAAGAACACCGGCAATGTGTTCTCTGGGTGTATCCAGCAGAACTCACTCCTAACTCTTGTTCCAGGAAAGGACAGCAATAGTAGTATTTACAAAAGTGGGAGGTTACCAGCACTGTTAAACCAGGCATACCAGTTTCACACGGATTTCCATCATCGCATTTCAATCACGTGGTTGTCTGCTCCAAACCTGGGGTTTTTTCACACAAGCAGTTGCCCGGGCAAAGTCTGAGAACCAACATGTTTCCAGCAGACAAAGCTCCTGTTGTTGGCACAATGCAGTTATTTGACATAACTGGTTACTTGCACTGAAATCTGTATCCCTGATCACAGAGAAAATACTATTAGCAACATCTTCTATGCCTTAAAGAAGTTCCCGTGAAGAAGTCAATTCAATTTCCCACAGGGAAGAGTAGGGAATTTGGCCTTTAATCTCCACTGAACCTCTAAACTGGCTCTCATCACTGCATTGGGGATTTTATTCATTCAATTTTTAAAGCATTTATGTCACACTCAACTCTGAACACAGCACGTGTGATTTTTTTACCTGTTTCATACAAAACATTCAGGCTGCTCGTATCTTGGGGCACAGTCTAATATCCACGTGGTCTCCCAAATAATAAGTGCCCAGCCTAAAAAAGAGAGTAACAAGAAAAAGGGCTGAAATTCAAAAAACATTATCAGGCTGATGGGCAGCAGAGATTACTAATACATGGATGTGACATGTCACTGTTCAGGCAGATCAGCCGATCAGACACCGACATTCATTTCACACACACAAGCACCGTGTCTCAGTTCTCCCCCCACGCGCCCTTCTGCATTGCACCCACCTGACACCCAAATAACCCCGCGCTGCCGGTGTACACACACGGCAGACTGCAAACCCCGGGCGAACCTCCCGCCTCCGGTGCGTCTGTCCCCGGACCGGGTCCCGTCCCGAGCCCACGGCGCTGTTTCACGTACGCGCTGCACCAGCACGGGGTCCCCAACCGGGCTGCACCAGCGCCCCCCAGGCGCTCCCGTCCCGCAGGCTCCCGGCGCTCTGTCGCGGCTCTCCCGGGATGTCGGTCCCCGCACGCTCCCGGCGGCGGCCGAGGCCGAGCTGCGCGTGCCCGCCGCGCGCACTCCCGGGGCCGCGCCGCAGTTCGCCTCCAAGCGCGCGCTCGCTACCCGCCGCTCGCGCACGCGCGCTCCTTGCCCCGCGCGCCGCCGCACGCGGCTCAGGCCCCCGCCGCAGGCCCTGGTTGCATCACCCGGCGCGAGGGCGGCCGCGGGGACCTTTCCCAGGGCTGCCCAGCGGCGCGCCTGAGCCGCTGCCGCCCCGCGGCGGCTCCGGCGGTGTCCCCGCAGCGCCGATCGCGGTCGTTTCCCCAGCCCAGTGCCCGTCCCCGGGCCGGCCGGTGCCGCGCTGCGGGACAGAGGGCGCCGGGGGCTGCGGGGCGGCGGCGGCGGCGCCGAGCGGAGCCGGCGGTCAGGCGACCGCGCGGGACTCCTCACTTCCTGCTCGGGCCAAGATGGCGGGGGACGAGGCGGGAGTGACTCTGGGGCAGCCGCACCTCAGCCGGCAGGACCTGGGCACGCTGGTGAGACTCGCGGGGCGCCGGGGCGGCTGCCGGGGCTCGGCGGGCACAGCCGGGACAGCCGGGCCGCTCTGGGTGGGTGTGGGGGGGGTGCAGGCCGAGGGGTTTCGAGACGCCTGCCGGCCCCGCCGCGGCCGTGCCGCGCTGAGGGGGCGCGGGAGCCCGAGGGACAGCGCTCTGGAGCTGTGCCGAGGGGCAGCACAGCGGGGCTAGGCCGAGGGGCAGAGCGGCGAGGCCGGGCCGGGGCAGGGGAGGCAGGCGCGGTCGAAGCGGCGGCGCTGGGAGCAGGTCGGGCCGGTCGCAGTGGGTGTGGGGCGCCCGGGTGAGGCGAGTGCGAGTCTCGGCGTCCCACCTGTGCGAGCAGAGCTTTTATGTCTCAGTGGTGGGTGCGCTTTTCCCTTTCTAAGGGCTGTCCTGTTATGTGGTACTAAAGGCTCTTCTCTCTCCGAAGTAGAACCATAATTTGGTGCTGTGTGTCCCCACCAGGCTCGAGGGATAGGCTGCCAGCCCTGCCTTGGTTGGTTTGCCAAGCAAAATTTCTTGGTTATTAAGATCTACCAAGAAAATCAGTTCAGAAAATCAGAGCATCAGTTAGGTTGGAAAAGACCTCTGAGATCATCGAGTCCAGCCTGCGGTGATCTTGCCTGTTAAGTGTCTCTCCTAGTCTGTCTCACTTATTACACCTCTGTGCTGACAAAACTACTCGAAAATCCTGTTGCTGCCCGCCCAGAACAGACTATTTGTGTGTACAGTAATAGTGTTCGATGTTCTCCGGGTTTGAGCACGGGAATTCTCTTTGTGCTATAGTGAGCGTGTTGGTCATCTCAGAAAGTTTCTTTACTTCCTCTCATTGTTGACCATCCCATTTCCCAGTCAGAAAAGGCACGGATAGGACTAGCTGGGAAGTCAGCAGGAATTACCTTTACGGTCTCTCCTGCCCCTTTTGGGCTCTTGAGTGCTTACAGCTGACTGCAGCTTATTGCTGAGCATGGCCTTCTATCAGTTTTGCCAAAAAAACTCCCTGCATGCACAATTGTACAGGAAGAGTTCTCGTGGTGGCAGAAATTGCATCACGCTGACGTGCTTGTCCCCCGGCCACATGGTGCCATCTACAGGTCACGTTCCCATCGCAGGGCAGTGCTTTTCAGTTCGATATACAAGAAATACACATTTAATTGTGTGTCTTAAGCGTTCAAGACTTGGTTTGTATTGAACGTGAACATTTTATTGGCGTAATACTTGAGAACAGAAGGAGTGAGCTTACATTGTTGCACAGATGTGTTTATTTGATCATTATGCATGTAACAGTGTGAACAATATGTGATTTAGTGTGCGTGTTATTTGTATCTTAGCAAAATATTTATATCTTAGCCTGCGCTGAGGAGTCTTTTGCCTGAATTGTTGCTTGAACTGAGCACCTCATCCATATGAATTCAGTGCAGGATGGAAAGTAGCTGTTAACAGTTTCAAAAGTAGTACAGAGCAACAGTTCAGTGGATTTCAACACTTGTCCATTATTTGGACAAACAGCTTTAAAAAACCCAAACCAACTCATCTAGAGTTGTCTCTTTATCTATACAGACTGTATTTGTAAGTTTTTTACTGTGACCGTGGCTACCAGTGGGTTCACACAACAGACTATTAAGGACAGCAGAATTTCTGTCTGGTACCTCAAGTTGCAATAACAATATTTGAGGAAAAAATAGCCATTAAAAATCCATTATAATAATGAAGTCTCTGCACCTACGGACTCCAAAGTGATAGTTGTCATTATATATTGGCTGTAATGGGACCTTACACCAATTAAACAACTGTTTATTGACAAAGCTTTGTTTTTAAAACATCAGTGCAATTCATCATGTAACCCATTGAAAAGTAACTGGAATTTGCCTGGTATGTGTCATTTAGGTTTGGGAGTATGTAAGGGTTTGGGGTTTTTTGTTGGAGCTTCTTTAGAGGTTTTTTGTTTTGTTTACCCCCATCTGTAACACCCTGCAACCGACACCGATTTACAGTCAGGGCTTTGGGTTGCAGCCTGTACTGATTTACAGGCAAAAATTGGTTCACTTTTTGTCTTATTTCACACACATAAAAAACTGGAATGCATATCTAGAATTATTTCAAGGAGCTTGCTTGGATTTTGCTGAATAGAACTATTGGATAATTTTTAAGGAAATACACATAATACTTTCTAAACACTTATATACAAGATGAATAAATTCTAAAATCTCCCTTATACAGGATGTGACCAAGTTGACGCCTCTTTCACCAGAAGTCATCAGCAGACAAGCAACAATTAATATAGGTAAAAACAAACTTATAAAAAAGAGGGGTGCATTAATGTGACTCTTTTTGGTCCTCCTGCAGTAGCAGATGGTGCCTATAAGGCAACACTTTAAAGGTTCTTACTGAAACAGTTACATAGTAGTTTTAGAAATATGTTAAACCGTTTTGACTTGAAAAGCACCTATTTTACTTCAGGAACACAGTTGAATGGAGTGGGGAATAGTTGCTAAAGCAAAGTTTATTTTACCTTGAAATTGAGCATTGAAATGAGTTTCATAAAAATGCAAGGTCTGTCCATTGGGAGCTCAATTTTTTTGTTTGTTTAAAACCAAAATGATGACAAACCCTGTATGTACTTGTGATGGGGACTCTGGACTTACCTGCCATGAAGAATTTGGAGTAATTGTGTGTTGATAATAATGGAACATTGCACAAAACTAAACAATGATTTATTGACAAACATTTCCTTTTAAAACACAGGTACAATTGGTCATGTAGCCCATGGAAAGTCAACAGTAGTCAAAGCTATATCTGGAGTTCATACTGTCAGATTTAAAAATGAACTGGAAAGAAATATCACAATCAAGCTGGGTTATGCTAATGCAAAGGTGAGTTGTTACTGCATCAAATACTTTACTGATGTATTTCAGGGTGGATGTGAGCTTACAGGTAACTAACCCTTGAGGAACTAAACTTTTTTCCAATTCTGAAACATCACAGATTTACAAGCTGGATGACCCAAGCTGTTCTCGACCAGAGTGTTACCGATCCTGTGGAAGTAGCACCCCAGATGAGTTCCCTACAGATATTCCTGGCACCAAAGGGAACTTTAAGCTAGTCAGGTAACAGCTGTAAATGACTGGAATAAATTGTCTTTACTTCCCGTTGCATAACGGAGAACAGTCAGGATTAGGCTGTAAGCTGAAGGGGTTGTTATGGCACATTCTGAGGTGGGGGACACCCTTGATCTAAGGTGTTGTCTAAACTGCCTTGGGTGGTACAACAAGATTCTTAGTTCATGCTTATGATAAAATACACAGAGTGCTTACCAAGATTAACTGTGACAGGCAGGCAGCCATTGCAAAACTACCGGTTAAAAGCTCTGTGTTCTTTATCCCCCTGGTTTTCTGCTTGTAGTAGATATTTAACATTATCAGCAAAGAAGCAAATTAGTCCCTTGGTTTTTGGTGGCATGCAACTAGGAAACAAGAATTCTTCACTGGATAGGTTCAGGAAGGAACATAGCGAATCAATTATTATGGTCTGCACAATAAAATAGTAAGGTTGGAAATGTAACATTGTCTTTGTAGATAAATCTTAGAAGTGAAGTGCAGTTATAAGCATGTACCTAAAGATGCATGATTTCCTAAAATTGGAGAATGGGAGATGTCTTTTAAAAGAGATAAAGGAAATCCCATGTGGTATGTTTGTTGGGTTTTGGGTGGGTGGTGGTAGGTTGGGTTGGTTTTGTTTTTTTTATTCTGGTGCATTTAACTCTAGTCTAATTTACAAGTAAATTGGTGAAATATTAAAGCAGTACCTAATATGGATATATGGTATTAAATCTTAAAACTCAGAAAAAGTATTCAGTAGCCATTCAGTAGTCTTTGTGTTCTTTTAGGACTTTCTTGAAAATACTTTTAAGGTATTGCTTCTTAGCATCTGTCTCAAAATGTTTATCTGTCTATTTTAAGGATGCTTTTAACTTCTGTGTCTGCCTATTCACTCACATAAATCAATCAGAGGAACTGTTGGTAATTGACTTTTGGACTTCTTTTTCACCTTCTCCTATAACAGGCATGTCTCTTTTGTGGATTGTCCTGGCCATGATATTTTGATGGCTACAATGTTGAACGGTGCAGCAGTAATGGATGCAGCTTTACTGTTGATAGGTAACAATTGCTACACAAAAGCAGAGGTCTGGTTTTTAGTATCATGAAGCAACTTTATATGGGCTTTAAAATCTATTGGGATGTGGTGAACAGTTAAGTGAATGCAGTTGGGATGTGTTAAAGAAAATAAAGTGATGGTACAAGGACAATGTACTCTAGCAAACTGAGTTGTTTTAAACTAGTCTGGTAGCTGGCCCCATGGGAAGATTAGTTAGGTAAGATGAAACCTTGAGTATAGTACAGTAAAAATTATATCTTTTTATGCAGATAGATTAGCTGCAAGTACATTTTGAGTTTCTCTGAAGGTTCAGTTTCCTTTAAATATGTATGTAGTCTTTACCATCCAGGAGAGTCCGCAAACAAGAGTAGAAACAGTAAACCCAGAGAAATACAGGCAAAATTAAGGTACAGGAGATTTAAGTTGATTCAGACAATTTTAGTTCTGATTTTTGTGTGTCTTTAGGACATTAGTCATTTCTTCCACCTCTTTAGCTCTAGAAAGTGTGATAGACCAAACTTCAAGTGAGATTAACCACCATAATGGCACATCAGGCCAAAGCTGGCTTCTTAGATGGCTGAAATCCAAACCATACTGATGGCAACCCTATTCACATAATGGATCTAATTATTGTATTACAGAGTTTGTGGATCTTGGCATTTTTATGGCTTTACTGATAAGAAAGTTGTAAGATTTTTCTTAAAATGTGAATTGTCCATTATGCTACAGTCGGTACTGAGATGTCTGAAGAGCTAAAGGATGGAGTAAGTCAAGTAGACACAAGTTAGCCTGTTAATATCTTTGGAAACTGTAGATGGGTGTTTCTTCTGGGAGCAAGTGGAACGAGGGAACCACTCTGGCAACCTCTCACCTGTCAAACATTGTGCAGATGCTACAACCAACAGTTATGGGGGAGAATAGGTGCTTATTGACTTGATTGCTTCACATGTAGCTTACTGAGAGACAACTGTCTTTTTTGTTTGTTTGTTTGTTTTTATAAAGATGCAGTAGAAAGTAGATGTCCTAACTGTAGAAGTTTTTTATATCTTTATAGTTTCTATATTGCAGTCACTTCTCTTCTTTCAGCTGGTAATGAGTCATGCCCTCAACCTCAGACCTCAGAACATCTAGCTGCTATAGAAATCATGAAACTGAAGCACATCTTGATTCTACAGAATAAGATTGATTTGGTGAAGGAGAGCCAGGCTAAAGAACAGTATGAGCAGATCCTTGCATTTGTACAAGGTAAGTTTTCAAGAGCAGAAATCCAGTCAGTGGTTGAAATTCATTGTTGAGACATGGATACAGTGGGTTTTCTATGTTTATAGAAAAGCTCCTCTTAGACAATGCTGATGTACATAATTTGTTAATATGGAAACTAGACCACTGGAGTTGTGCTTCTTACTGTACTGTTTAAGTACAAGAGTGATAATGCTGTTGGTCAGAGCTCTTGATGTAAAACTGATAGCAATGGTTTTTATCTAGTAGCTTTCACTGCATTTGTGGTTTCTTCTTGGGTTGTTTCTTTGGTAGAGATTTTACTGTGATTTTAGTGCAGCACAGGAAAGAAGGAAGCAATACTTGTTAGAGGCACCTTGTAGATGTAGATGTGTTAATTTCTTTTATCTAATCACAAAAGATTGGTCTTTCATGTATCTCTGTAAATCCAGTTTGGGCAGTGTTATCCTACTCTGTAAAGTTCTGCTGAACTTTAGTGCTCTGGGTTTCATCTTTCCTAGGAGCTTCCACTGCTTTCCGTTTATCTGCATTAGCTGAGGTATGTGACAAGCTGCAAAATTGGATTGTCACCCTCAGAAGTAGCCAATGGCTCTTTTTTTTTTTTTGTAATTCATAATTGTTTCCTTGCAAAAACTGTTCATAACAGCTCTGTCAGAGTGGCTTGATGTGTAAATTTGGAGTTTGAGAACTGGAGTTAGCACAAGAAACACAGATATAATTAAAACTAGTAATATTTAACAAACCTGGAAAACTAAATGCATCCTTTCATAAAATTAGGGTTTTTCTAAAATACATACTTGCGTTGCAAAACTGGGAAAACATAGATCATTAAATTGACAGGAAACTTAGTTTGTCAGAATGAAATCTGACTGTAACATTAGTACAGATGTGTCAAACACTGAGATATCAAATCTCTCTGAGGAAATCTTAAGAATATTTCTGATCACAATGTAGGAAGTGAATTTTCCCCTGGAGTGGAAAATTATCTTGCACAGTGTTCAGAATGCCTTGAAAAGTAGGTGTGGCTGATTTGAGTTAAAACATTGAAGGGAAGGATAAATGCTTTGATACTGCTTTGGGAGATACACGCCGTGAAATTCACTGGTGTTTTTAACAATCACAAATCGCTTGGTCGTGTTGCTGTAAATACTCTTCTTGAAGCTTGATGTTGAACTTGATTTTGTTTTAGGTACAGTTGCAGAAGGGGCTCCAATAATTCCAATCTCAGCACAGTTGAAATACAACATTGAGGTAGTTTGTGAGTACATAGTGAAGAAAATCCCAGTCCCTTTGCGAGACTTCACATCTGAACCAAGGCTTATTGGTATGTAAATGCTCAGGTCTGGGCTTTTGTGGCCAACCACTGACTGAAGGTACCTACACTTAGAATGTCATCTTGCTGAGTGCCCTAAAAAGAGGTGGATTCTAAAAGAATATTTAGGGTGCTCTTATTTTAAAACTTGCATATTTTCTGGAAGCTGTATTGTTTGTTCTCTTAATTGCTGTTGGTTTTGTGTGTATTCTGTGCATATGACAGCACTAAAATGCAATAGAGATGAGAAATTTATCTGTATCTTAAAAACATTCCTTTCATTGTTATGAATTTAATTTTGATTTTAAAAGTACAGAAAAACTGATGAATTTGATAGTTAAATTATTTCCATGAAAATCTTATAGATAGGTTAATCAGATTTTTTGTGTTAGTCTCTTGTTCCCTGGTTACAATTGTCAAAGTCTCAGTTCTTCTCCAGCGTGTTATGAAATTCAGTTCCACTACAATGAATTGATTTGTCTTTTTTTCCAAATAAACTATAGGAGTCATACAAAACATACTTAGAATGCTTAAAAATTGACCACATTAAATCAAGGTCACAGTATTCACTATGACTACATTAAACGAAGGTTCTGGTATTCACAGTTGGCATTGTGAATATTGCAGGGGTTTTGTATCGTTACTTTCTTTTTTAGATATTGATGGTTAAGTTGCTTTCTCCTAGGCAAACAAAAATTTATGTATATGAGCAGCTTAAATGGTTTTGAGAACAAAATCAACTGTATTGGGAATAAAAATTGGGAATAAAATGTTCATCATTACAATTGTAATATTTATAAATATGTGTATACTTTCGTAAGAATAGAGAAGCAATCAGAGTTGCTAAAGAAAGACACTATTTAAAAATCTGATATTAAAAATAAATCTGGTCATTGTCTATTCTTTTCAGTAATTAGATCTTTTGATGTCAACAAGCCTGGCTGTGAAGTTGATGACCTTAAGGGAGGAGTAGCTGGTGGCAGTATTCTAAAGGGTGTCTTAAAGGTAACCTTTTCTCGACTAGAGATTTTTAGTTACAATAATGAGTAGAGTTTTTCCATGCTTAGTACAAAATGAATCTATATAATGAATTTGGTTTTTAAAACTCAAATACAGTCAGGTGGCACTTATCCTTCCTGTCTGTACCTCATTTTTACTTTCAAGTTTTAAGATACCAGAACAAGAAGCACTAGTTTTAATTTTTTAAATATATTTTTGTTATTGTAATCTAACCTGTTGCTAATAACTATACTGATTTAATCACTTACAAAATTGAAGAGGCTATTTTTTTCCTGTCCTACCACTTTGACTTGATCAATTATTGCAGGGTAGAAAAGAGCAAAAGAACTTCACAAGTACCTGAGGAGTATGTGTGGGTTCTCACAGGTCTCGCTTCCCCACTTAAGTATTCTGTATATTTTAATTTTTTTATTTTGCTTGCTTTCCATCAATAGATGGAAATTTTAAAAGTTGCTCTTCTAGGCTGGAGGGTAGACTGCATCTTTGAACATTTATACAGCTAGTGTTTTCTTTGTTTTGCAGTGCATTGATGCTGATCAGTTACACTGAGTGAATTAACTCAATGTTTCTCAGGGCTGAAATACTTCTAAATTAAATACAGTGTTTAAAAAATTAACTAAAATTTATATGTTGGAATTATTGCAGATAAAGATTCTTTCCTAAAGCAGTTTTATAAATTGTATTGAAAAGAAAATCAGTTGTCACATTGGCTGTAAGTATTGTTCAGTTTGCAGTTAACAGTGCAACAGAAATCCTAGAAGTTCTACAGTAGCCCACAGCCAAGGACTTGTATAAAAAATAGATCTTTGGATATGTAAGTTTTATCTGTGACTAGTTAGTTTTGTGTTCCTGTGAAACAGCCAGTTAATCCCTTTTTCACATTTGTGATTAGGTGGGCCAGGAAATTGAGGTGCGGCCTGGTATTGTGTCCAAGGACAGTGAAGGGAAACTCATGTGCAAGCCAATCTTTTCCAAAATTGTGTCACTCTTTGCTGAACACAATGATCTACAATATGCTGCTCCAGGAGGTCTTATAGGTAAGAATATTATCTTATTAAAATATTTATTCCTTCATGCTTATTGAAAACACTTGGTTTCATTCAGCAATGAATTTCAGTGTAATCAACAAAGATACTATGAGCAATTTTAAATAATTCATATAGAGAGAGAGAGGGTTGGTGTGAAAACTGGATATTTAAACTATAAATAATTTTCCTGAATGTCACTGGCCAATGCAGATCAATTTGCACTGTTAGTTGTACCGGCTTTAACGGTAGAATATTTCTTCATCTGTTTAGATAGAGCTCACAGTCTTGCTGACATTCTGAAAATGCTGTCCAGGTAATAGGGAATTCCCAGTACATTTTCAGTTTGCTGTTTTTAGATCTCCTTCAAATATTTTAATACATTAAAGTGACAACTACCTTGCAATTACTCCTTGTGCCTTTCCTTGTTGCGTTGTAGGTGTTGGCACTAAGATTGACCCAACTCTGTGCCGAGCTGACCGAATGGTAGGCCAAGTGCTTGGTGCAGTTGGGGCACTGCCAGAAATATTTACAGAGCTAGAAATTTCCTATTTCCTGCTGAGGCGACTATTAGGGGTGCGCACTGAAGGAGACAAGAAAGCTGCAAAGGTCTGTACCCCTCCTTTTGTTTTTCCTGATTTTGCTGCTTGTGCTAAGTTTCATTAATGAATACATTTCTTTCATCTTATATAGCAATTTTGTCTGCCCTTTGATATAAGCTTGTCACTAAACTAATCTGCTTCTTTATTACAAGAATGCTTTTCAGAGGAGTAGGAATTCATATCAGTCATTTAAAGTAGCATGAAGTATTTATGTGTCTAAGTGTTCTTCTAAACATACTATTTGCTATCACCCTATTCATTTGTGCAATACACATACTGATCTACTTCCTACTTACATGCTTTTTGTAGATTTTCTCTCTGAAGAACTTTTTAAAGCTAAGTATTTTTGAAATACTGTAGTTGAAAAGAAACTGAATTTGAGGCACAGCACAGACTTCTGTTACATGATCCGTTTTACACAAATCAACTAAAAGATCATAGTTTCCCCTGTTAGCATTTAAAGCTATAAACTGCCTCATGCCACAGTAAGGGAAGTGGTTCAGTGCGCTCTTATCCTGTGAAATGAATCATTTTTGATAATTCTGTTGTATGTAGGCATAAGGTGAGAATACACAAATTAATTAAAAGAATGGTATAACATCACAGTTTGTAGCAATGTCTGACTTTTTGTGCTTTTAATACAGTATGTGCAATCATCAGTATATTTTATAGAAAATATAGAGAAATCCCAAGAGAATACATCATACCAACAACCCAAAGAACTACATGTACAGCATCTTTATGTGTTTGTCCTTTTGCATATAAACCTTTATGCACTGACAGTGCTGTGCATGGTTTGTGTGTGTGTCTATTTACAGTATTTCTAAGCTATATCTTTGTTTTGTGGCAAGAAGGTATCAGAAGATGCTCGAGGCTGTCTGTGGTATTTTTTTTTAGTACTAAAGCTTATGTTTCAGAGTTTTGTGTGTCTGTCTTCAGGTGCAAAAATTATCGAAGAATGAAGTTTTAATGGTAAACATAGGATCCTTATCTACTGGAGGGAGAGTCAGTGCAGTAAAGGCTGATTTGGGGAAGATTGTGCTGACTAACCCTGTATGCACAGAAGTGGGAGAAAAAATTGCCCTGAGTCGAAGAGTTGAGAAACACTGGCGGTAAGTTGGTCCTAAATTGGTAGAGTACGTGGTTGCTATATTGTTAACAAAAAAATACATGGATCTGCTTTTCTTCTGGAATAGGTAAGTGCATGTCTGTTTTAAAAATTCCTCTGGATTCTCCTAACATATTGGCACCATTATCATGGAATGCTTCCTTTCATTGCTGGCCTCTTTTTTTTAAACAAACATTATGATTGGGTGGGTACATGTTAGTTAACAGACAAGGAAACACCTCAGGGTCCTGGTTTGTTGCCAAAACTGCCTGCTGTGAGCTCAATTCACAGCATGGCAATCTTGGCAGAGGGAGTTGAAAGTTCTAATAATGCTAAGCCAAAACCTGTCTTTATACACACCTCAATCCGTGATGTTCTGCCCGTGGAGCTGGACGTGATTTTCAGTGCAACCTGAAAGTAGCAGCAGGGAAATGGAGAAGGGATGTTCTGAGGTTCAGGCATTTTATGTACTATGAGCAGAGAAATATATTCTCAACTAGTTTGACCCATTCAAATTATAAATATAAAACGTCTGACTGCACAGAAGCATCTGGAGGCTGACAATTATGAACAGAATTGGTTATGTTTCATTTTAATCATAGTGCCAGACTCTTTTTTTAGATGATTATGATACTGTACCTGTTACATGTTCCATAAGCCTCCATGAATAAGAACATAAGGATATTTAGATTTGTTGGCTCTGCACAGTCCTTGTAGTATAAGAGAGCATAGCCGTTTTTACAAGAAATCTCTATGAAAAGGAACCGAGCTTTAAATATCCATGGATGCATGTTTCTTTTTCAGATAATAAGAAAGCGTAGACAGGAATTTAGTGCTTGCTGTCTCAGCAAGATGACAAATTAGGGAAGAGATTTTTCCCTGAAAAACAAACCAAACCAAGGCAAAAGATAAAATGTCTTGAACGGGAGGGGAAAAAAAAAAAGGCAGGACCCAAATTAAATCAGGTAAAGCAGAAGGAAGAGAGAAACTATATTGGAAATTTTGCTTCTTATTTTTTGAGCTATAGACTGATAGCCTGTGCAAATTTTAATATGTCTTTTGTTGCTTTTGTAGATTACTTCCCAGTTGAAAAACATGACCATATTTTGTCCCAAAGCCTACCTGTCTCTGGATTATGGGGTGGGCAAGTAGTGTAAAGATATTTATGAAAAGTTGACTCCTATGCTGTATCAAAAAGACAAAAGAGACAATGTAAGGAAACTAGAAGCTGAGAAAAGGGAAATAAGGCAAACTGGGAAGAGCAGCATAATGAAATCCATTTGGAGTAAAGATAATATACAGCTGGTACTGAGAAAGGGAACTTGCAGCCTGAGGCAATGGAGTACTGAAAATATGAAAGAGAGTGAGAAAGCAAGAGGCAAAAAGGAGGTATAAAATAGACAGTAAATATATAGAGGCATAGAAAGAGGTTAAACAGCAAATGGGATACGCTAGTGGTTCCAAGGATCAGTTAACCTAAAGGTTGACAAGTTATGACCTACGGATACAGTACTAAAAAGTGGGAAATGCTGAGTTAATATACTTCAGTTCCTTTGGTGGTGTCCTAAGACAGGCTCTACTGCTTAGCAAGTTGGAGATGCAATTGAGATGTGTATCTCCTTCCCAGAAACTGGAAAGGTGTTGAAGACAGTTGTATTAATAATATGGACTGCCTGCAGACTGTGGAAATGGACATATTCTGAATTTTTTTTTACAAGCATATTTTTCTGAGGCAACAGTGGCCTATAAAAAAGGCCTTAATTTTACTGAGTATAAATTGTAGAACTTGCCTGAGTTGAGTTACTATCACAGGTTACATGTTGATTGAGAGTTACAGCTGTTTGTAATCTTACTGCTCATCTTGTCTGAATTTTCATTTTCATTTCTATTTGAAAGTAATGCAGCACTTCAGGCATAGGTGAAAGAGATCAAGTTGTGAATAGATTTACAATCCACCAGGACAGCATGAGTTATAACATTTTCAGATTTTCGTCTTATTGTTCAAGGGTACATTCTTAGCTGGTTACAAATCTCCTCTGTCCCTCGCCCTTTTCTATTCTGTGTTTCCACTAACTAGTCTTAGATCCTGTAGGATGTTCTGGGTGGGAGACAAATGGAGAAAATGCAAAATGTAAGAACTGAAGGCATAAGAACAACAGAAGGATGTTGACTTATCCAGGATATTTCTGCCTACTATTAAAAGTAATATAAACTGTTTTTCTGTTCGCAGTTTAATTGGTTGGGGTCAGATCAGAAGAGGAGTGACAATCAAGCCAACTGTTGATGATGACTGAAGAACAAAAGAGTGCTTCATTTTTAAAGATGAAGTGCCTATTTCTATTTTGGAGGGGGTGTATTTTCACAGTGGAATTGGAAGCTGTGCAAACAGTATTTTTGAGTTGTATGGCTGTCCTTGTACATTTTATTGAATTTTACCCTCTTACTAAAATACTAGTCACTATCACCATTAAAAGTGTAAAAGAATTGGCGTAGAAGTGGGTTTAATTATCCACATTTTAGTAGAAATTAATTGTACATGTCTCATGGCATGTCTAATTTATGTTATTTTGTGTTTCAAACATATCTGTTTAATATCAGTCAAACCAGCCCCAGTGTAACACACAAACCATAAATCTGGTATTGAAATAAAATATTGCTTATTTTCATTAATTCATACAGTTTTTCTGAGTAACAAAATACTGCAGTGATTGTTCAACCAGTACAAAAATTAAAAGCAAAAAACCAAATACTTCTTGGAGGACTAGTACCTTTTCTGCACAACATCTTGTTTTGCTTAGACAGCTGTTTACAGCAAAAAAATTTCTAGTTTTGTTTCTATGGTTCTGATTTTAGGAATCTACAGTATTACACTTTGTAATTAGGATGGCAATGTTGGCTGACTTGAAGTTGTCACTTCTGATATTACAACATGTTTTCTTAAACCCCCAAAGAAAAACTATAAGTAAACTGGATCTGAACTGGCAGTACTGGTTTTGGCCTATTTTAGTATGGATTTATGAAAAGAATGTGATTAATTTGAAACATAATTGTTTGTCATCATGGAACTCTGTGTGGGTGACCTGGGAGCTCTTTATACAGTAGGAATAAACTACTTACTTCAAAATTATGTTGAGCAAATATAAAATATCTGGAACAGCCTGGAGAAGGGAATGATTTGGGATGGAGGAGGGGTAGTGGTGGTGGAATTCTGAATAAGATAAGGAAAAAAGGTGTAAAACCACTTTTGCTCAACTAGCCTGAATCACACTCCTCAGGAGAAAACAATGTAATAAACTTACTGTAGGGTGCTAATACTTTAATCCATTTAGATTTCATTTCTTCATTTGTACTAATATATATAGTTCTAGCTATTTTATATACTAGACTGTTTAGCAAGTCATGCTACTTTCCATATTTTTATACAAAGTATGGTGTTTGTTTTCAAAGCTTGGTTTCGGTTGTATTCAATATCTTCAAGGGCTTTCTAAAGGTAAACACCATTTCACTCATCAAAGTGGACTTCAATGAAAAAGCTGGAGTTTTGTTCCTGATTTTGCACTGTATTTCGTGTTCCCTTATTCCGTCTACATTCCTGTACTCGGTTTCTCCATTTGTAAAGTACATCTACCTCGCATGGTGCTGAGAGTAAATGCATTAATTTTTGTATAGTCCTTCTCCATTTTAAAAGCAAGAGTCAGCTGTAGTTCTCTCTCACTCTCTTGGTACTTGAGCAGTCTACAGTCTTAAATGTGCCTGTTTTAAGAACTGCATGTTCCATGCTTTGGAAATTAATTTCTGTAACTCTGAACTCTAGGAAATAGAATTAACTTAAGCCTTACCTAGTGTGGGAGCCATGAGGGTGAGCACAAAAGAGAAAGTGAGCCACCACAAAGTGCTTGAATGGCACCACCACCAGGGTGAAATCTAGCCCAGAAAGTTCTTTCTCAGTGCACTGTACCTGTGGGTCTAATGAAACGCACATGCTGAAATGCTTCTGAGAAACTGGTCAAGCACCCATAGACATTTTTAGGCATTCAGATATTTTGGAGATTAGGCCGTAATCTCTTGGTCTGCAATTTAAAGAATACAAGTGCCATAATCTTTCCAAAGCATTTAATGTACTCCTTCGCTTGGGTAGTTAACACATGCAAAGTATTAGTATCATCCTGGTTCATCCTTCCAGCTAAACAGCCACAGATCATTGCTTAATTTAGGTCTAAAAAGTGACTTGATACCTCTGTAGTTGATAACATATACCTACCTGATAAAGCTGATCTCAGTAACACTAAGAAATGCTTTAACAAAGTGTCTTGTTCCCTTTGTTTTTCTCATGGGGTGCACGGGGACTGGTGGGAACTAGAGAGAGAATAGCAGCAGGGAAGTGAATTCTGCTTCTGACCGAGTTGTGCATCAGCCTGCTTTCACAGGGGCACTTCCAGGCTGGGCAAGGCTCTTGGAGCAGCTGCAGCCCTCTCCCAAGGCAGTTTCTCATACTCTGGACTGTTCTCTGCTTCCTTCTTGTGGTGGACCTACAGCTGTTATTTGTGCGTGCACACTGTGCCACACAGCGCTGCCCAAGAGTGGTGTGGTGTCTGTGGAACAGGGTCTGACCCGAAGTCTGTTCCTGATCCTTTCCAAGAGGAGGAGGGAGGTTAGGGGCATGGATAGGTACAGTCTGAGGTCTCAGCTCTGATGTATATAAACAGTGTGCTGCATATCCTGTCACACCAGGGTTAGGGGCTGGGAGCCTGTCACATGCAGAGTTCTTTTTTTGCCACCAAAATGTTACATTTTCTCTAACTGGAAAGCTTTGACTGCTGGCATGAGTAAAGAGTAATGGGATGAATAATGCGATTTTAGGACTTGAATGAACACATGAAGCACATGACTGCAGCATCGGAGAGCCAGGTATGAACAGTGTAAATATATTGTGTGCTGGTGTGTCTGTACCACCCACTCTGCAGTCACTGAATTGTGATGCTGAGACGCAGCTGAATGACAAGCGAAAGTGATGCCATGTACAACTAAGGAAGCTGAAAATTATTTGAATTTTCCTGGCCAGGATGAAAACAGTAACAGATGAACAGTGAGCTCTCTCACTTTACCAATTATTTGTTTCAGAGTGATTTTATTTTTATTTTTTTGCCCTTCACGGGTCAGATTTAGCTGCCTGAAGGTAGGTGTGCAGTTGCACTTCAAATGGGCTGGGTAGCCAGGCTATCAGCAGCTGTCACACTTTTCCCATTATGGAGCAGTAGCTGGACAGAGCAGGTACCCGGGGTGGCACCAGCACCTGCATGTAGGTAACTGCACCTCTTCCCATGATCTGTCAGGATGTGATACTTCTTCGCTCTGGGGAGGAAAGAATATCACCTCGATAAGTATTTCACAAAAGACTTCTGGTATGTAAGAAACCTACCAGACTAGTGCAAGTTAACAACTACTACCAGGTTTGAGTTTATTCTTTGATTTTATCAACATTGGCTTTCAAAGCCCTGGTTTCATGAAAATGTGGGGAGAGTCACTATCTAACTTTCATACTGAAGCTTCCTCTAAGGCATTAGTACGTACACGCTTACATTACTTACACTTGCATATAAACAACACTACCTCACTAGAAAGAGATCAGTGAATGGTTGAGCAGAAACTAAACAGCAATTCTGTGATGAAGAAAAGAGGTAAGAGCTTCTACTGCATGATGCTTGTTGAGGTTCATTCTTTGAAGAAACAGCTTTAGAACACCAAGGAGGATATAATCTCAAAAGGATGTATAGGCTTAGACTCAACAAAAATTGTTGCATTGTATACTTTCAAAAGAGGATTTGGGAAAAATTGTTTTGTAATCATAGCTATAAAGTCAAAAAGATACTGCTCCTTTAACCACCTTGGCTCTACCATGCATTATTTCAATTTTAAGAAGGCAGCATGATAAATACATACTGCTGCTTTAACACAAACAAGTATATATCTTGTGCAATGGTACAAAGTTAAAGTGCTGTGTCAGTATTTATTTCTGAGACTTCAGTGTGTATTTGGGAAACACCATTACCAGCCAAATCTCAGATTTTGTTCTGAAGGGATGAAGCATGAACTTTACATGAACATCTTTAAATTTTGTATGTACTAGAACAAAATCAACAAAATAATTTTTAAACTATGTTTTAATTGCATTTGTTTTATAGCACTTTCAAAAATGCTTCCTTCTAGCTCACTGCAAAAGAGAGTTCCTGCTGTTTTTCCATGCTGAGTCATGTTGATGAGCTTGCAGACTGCCTGCAGGAAAGGTTTAAGCTACTGCTCCGGCCCTGTTCCCAGGCTGGTTTCCCATCAGTGCTCCTGCCAGTGTAAAGTCCCAGCTACGCTGCCCCTGCTGTTCTGGGTCAGTTCCTGCTGCCAGGCTGGGGCTAAACATTTATAAAGTTTGAAACACCAGCCTTTCCTTAACACCATCACCCCCCACCCAGCCAGAGAGCACCGACTGCTGGTTCCCAGCCCCCGCGGCCTCCTGGCCCTGCAAAGGCCCTTGTGCATCCATGACATGTTCAGTTGCCTTTTACTGAAATCCCAGACCCTGTGGACACCACTGGAAGAACAGATCAGTTCTTCCATTGCCACAGTTCTTTTGGCACAGCTGGATTAAAGGCTGATGTTCACTTACCATAATGCTAAAATTACTGAAGTGCCCTATCTTCGTGTTGCTGCTTTTGTTTGTGTAAAGCTACATCTGTACATGCTCATCTTACCTTCCATACATCTCCAATCCATCCCACTGGCATAGTAAAAGTGCATGTTTCACACCTTTCCAGACTAAAACCGTGTAGAATAAACATTTTTACAGAGATTTGGGTATATGGTGAATAACATATCAGCTGTGACAGTCAAAAACTATGTAGGTGATACAAGTGTGTAAATAAGTCTTCCCCTTTCTTCCCTTGAAAGGATTAAAACCCAAACAAAACAAAAAGGTCTCATTACATGGGCAGTATGCAATGAAGAATGAATAAGCAAGAGAATTTTGTTGCCAAGGAACAGACATCTTGTTGAAGGAATTACCTCAAATATTTAAATAAATACATGTTCTTTGATAACTTTTATAAAACAAGGAACTAGAGCACCATGCCCAAGAATGGATGAAAACTGCTGAAATATTTTAGCTGAAGTTAATATGTATGATATTTACTTGTGTTGAGGAAAATTTCATTAGGAAATTGCAGGATATGCATTTATAAAACAACAGTTCAAGCAGTTGTTTTCTAAAGCCTAGTACACCTTTTTAGTATTTCAGTACATTTGGGAAAAAAAAATAAGATTCACTTAATTAAGCCTTGTGTTACACAGTCCTAGGGATTCAAATGAATTGGGGCACCAGCTCTTGTTTAGAGCCTCTGTGTGAGCATTTGTAAAGAAGCCCAACATACTAGACTGGATTCCTTATGTCATTTGGAAAGCCCCTTCCCCTGCCAAACATTACACCCTTCTATGTTTAGTTATTTTGGTTTATTTAGTTTTCAATGAAGATCTGAAAAGTGTTTTCTCCTACAAATATGCCTTAAGGTTCTCTAACTCATTTTTCTTCCTGGTTTTGCTTAATCATCTATTTGATTATGTAATCCATTATGTATCTCAAAATATTTCATTTGCAACGTCGTCCTCGCTACCGCACAACAGAATTAAGCCACAGCTTTTGCAACTTTTCATTAAAGCAGCTTTTTTTACCTTGGGGACTAGCACTGGGCATACAGAAATAGCATAATTTTTTGTACTTTTTCTGGGCTACAGCCAAAATGCTGTTGATAACATGAAGTTTAGCAACAAGTATTTTTATTTCTTTAATGGGGGTCCCATTTATTGCTTTGGCAGTACTTGCATACAACTTAATCCTTTATAAATCTAACATGGAGCCATACTTCTCACCAAAAAGAGGTACGGGGGTGTAATTAGTCCTTCCACTGCAATCACAAGCATTCACATTCTCCATATGGTTTGGCTTCTTGCCTCTTGCCTAGTTGTCTGTTAACACGTGTTAAACATGCTGAGCCAGCAAACACTGGCACAGCCCTGCAAACCATGTACCTGTGTCTTTAGGCACTCAAATTGTCCTGTTAAACACTAGTGGGGCCATTATGCACGTAAAGGTGAGCTTGTGCTTTAAGTGTTTTGGAAACTGTGATCTTAAATTACTTCCATTTTCCTGAAAGCTTAATTCTTCTTTTACATTACTTGCTACTTCACGCTGTTGCTATTCCACCAAAAGTGTATGTTCACACTGGGAATTAATTTTTGCAGTTAAAACCTGACATTTGTCTTTGAAAGCATTTTGAGCCTTATGGGAATGTGTCTGTTTTGACACATAATGTCACAGGAAAATGGACTCTGGGTACATACCAGTGCAACCTGGCAGCTCATGGACTGAAAAGCTGTTCCAGGTAGAAGCAGATCACCAGCTCCCATCCATTTGAGTACAGACTCCACACCACAAGTCAGGTGAGGACAGGGAGAGATGAGGGCCTTCTTCAGAGAATCCTTCAGTTTTAGAAATTTAAATTTAATTTGCTTTGCTTCCTACTTTTGCTCCATTCTTAATTCGAGTCCCATGAGTCCAGTCCTGTATCACATTTATTTGTACGTAAAGATTAGAAAAGAGGTTGGCTTATACTGTACCAGGGGAACTCAGCTTTCAGTTTAACATAGGAACTTTCACCTATGGGTTGGTTTCACAGAATCCTTGTGGCTCACTCAGGACACAGTAATGTAGCTACACAAGAGTTTTGTTGGAAAGAGACCAAATAACAGAGCTTTGAACTGACAAATACAACCCTAAAAATCAGTGTTGTCCTACTAAATTCTCCCCCAAACAAGATTGGTTCTTCAGTGTAATGGGCTGTTTTGTAATGTCCTGCTCTCTTGTTAAACGATTTACCAGAGAAACAGGGAGGGGCTGGCACAGTCCTATTTCAAAACAATGCTTATATAGTCACCGAGGCAGATAACCCTCAGGGCCATCTACAACTCCATTAGCCAAGAAGAGAAAATAGAAATACCTTTTAGTGCTTTGAATCTTCTCTACCCTTTGTTTTTCAAGGTCCATCGGTGCTGACTTCCAGCAATGTATAAGATTGAATATTTACTACTCCTTTTACCTTTATTACATGTACCCATCAACAACTCTGGAGGCCCTATCTTTGATTCATGGACAAATAAGGCAACTGAAATGTGAACTTACAGAATTATAGAGTAAATCATGGACTTTTTTTTCATGTCCTCCCCCATGAATGAGAGTTTAAACTAAGAGGATGTTATCTGAAATTGTAGAATAAATAATTAACTTTCCTACCCAATTAAAAATTCCTTTAAGCTTGCACAGCACTTAATAAGGAAGCATTAGAAATAAAATTGCCTATGAAACTCTTCCTTTAACAACTAAGTATTAAGAAGTCTACTGAGTACTTGTAAACCAAGATATTTCCAAGATTTTAATGCAGACAAATAACTTACCAGTTCTCCACAGGATGCAAGGGACTACTGCCCAACACAAGGACCACCCTGCTGTTTAAATGTAAGATCTGTTTTAAACTTTTTTTATATATTTAGCTTTTCAATTTAAAAAAACCCCAACTTTTTCTTTTTCTCTTTTCTCTTTTTTCTTCTTTTTCCTCTTTTTTCTTTTCTTTTCTTTTCTATTTTCTTTTCTTCTTTTCTTCTCTACAAGGGCAAATAATTTGCATTTTGATCTGAGGCAGCTGAAAAAACTGTGTCTGGAATCTTCCAAAAAAATTCAGTTTGAGGCCAATACCCCTTAGGGAAAGTTTCAAACTTGTGAAAGCTGGCAAAGTTATATGAGCAACTAAAAACCTGTATAATGCAAAATGTCAGGCAGCTTCAAAGTAAGTGACACTACCCTGCACATTGCTAGTATTTTTAATTAGAGAGGTTATGCTAGAGCTGTAGAGATTTCATAATGGCCTTACAACATTTTCACTGATTTAAACCTATTAGGTCAGTTCAAACCTATCGACTTTGTATAACTGAAAAAGAAAAGGCAAAGCCTGTGAATCTTTCTCTACAACTATCTTGTGTAGCACAGCACAGGCAGAGCAAACACAAGAGCTTTGCATTCCTCTTCTGGGTCCCAACAACCAGAAGGTTATTTACATTGGACGCAGTTCTCTAAGATACATGATAGTATCTGAATAAAAAGCAAGTAAGTCGGTCATCAGCCTGGTATATCTGAACACATTTTTAAAATACCCTTTTTTTTGTAAGTAGGGACCATTAGAAGGTCTAAATCCAAATACATTTTTCAGACACAAGCAACAAATGAAGATTCTTAGATCATGTTTCATTGTTTAGCCTTTCCCACTCCTTTGTTATTCAATATCCCAGCCTTTTCATGATGAAATTTCTCTAAATGAACATTGCCATACTTCTTTCACAGATTTTCCTCCAATACGTTATTCTTCAGCATTACACAGATCTCAGCAATATCTATGTTGAGACTTGGGAAAATTATGTTTTACAATGCCATGAAAACCTTCTCTGAAAGACTTTGGGTTTATTTAATATGCATTTTTAATTTCTACAAAAGAATTTTGTGTACTAATGAACGATTGTTCACATCAATCTTAGTTCCATTACTTCATTCATTGCAACAAGTTTTCTTGTCAAAACAAAGTATTTCTTATGGCTTCATTTATCCTCCTTTGCACTCAGGCCTTTGGCTCCCAAGCATTTTGGCTGCCTGTATCCATGAGCAGTTCAGCAAGCATCACAACTTGGATTATTTAAATTTGTCCTAGATTTGGAGATGAGGCAGTATGGCACTTTTGCCCCTAAGCTCCAGGGGCTGAAGTTGGTGGCTTTGTGCTCATGTGTTAGTGTGGGCTGTAATGTGCCTGTCTCAGTGGCCCAGCCATTTGTTCTGACAGACATGAGGCCAGGTACTACTCCCAAAACCCAGGCACTGTGGCAGCCTGGCCCTCTTTCCAGCCTAGGTCATGTTTCCAAGCCTTGTTTCTCAGAAACTGTAAGAAGCTTCTTGCCAACACCAAGCCAGTTCTCTCTTCAGGTCTCTCAGGGAGCATCCT
The DNA here is from genome assembly GCF_003984885.1 of Neopelma chrysocephalum. Taxonomy (NCBI): domain Eukaryota; kingdom Metazoa; phylum Chordata; class Aves; order Passeriformes; family Pipridae; genus Neopelma; species Neopelma chrysocephalum. Next base: position 5,242,577 of record NW_020897737.1, read on the forward strand.
GAAGACCAGCAGTGATTGGAAAAGTGCAGATGGATGGGTCAAAGCCCTTCCACAGCCTCCCAAGGGATAGTGATGGGCAGCAAACCAAGCTGCAGCAGTAGCTGGTGCTTGAGCTCCGTGATGAGGATAGTGCCAGGTGGGAGCAGGTCCTGCAGCAAACTCAGGACTGCTAGCTGCAGAAGGGGATATGGCAGGTGACTCTCCTGGAGTCCTGTGCTGATTTTATCCTGTCTTTACTGAGGCAGATAACTAACAGAGAAGGATGGAGAACAGGGAAGCCTCTACTTGTGAGCAGCCTGCCACCAATAATGCCAAACCACCTGGTCTAGTGGAAGGTGTCCCTGCCCACAGCAGTGGGGTTGGAACTAGATGATTCTTAAGGTCCCTTCCAACGCAAACTATTGTGTGATTCCATGAACCATGCCTTTGGAGAAGAATGCAAGGCTATAAAGCACTTGCCCCTTGGTGCCTCATACACCTAGTGAGACCTGGGCAGTTTTATAGGCTTGTGATCTCCTACCCACAAGGATTAATCACATACACCTCTCATTCCCCTGTCCACTATGAATTCCAAGACATTGCTTCACACCTTGGAGCACCTCATGTACTTTTTGTCTAACTGCACCTGTCCTATGCTGTGATTTTGCTTAATTTCATGATGTTGGTTCCTTGGCCATAATATGATTTAATGCTTCATACTGTGGATAAAACATCCTGTTGATTCCAGATGACTTGTCATCATTTTTCCAGAGGGAGTTTCAAGGGGTTCTGCTTCACCCACTGAGATTTTGTGCGTGGCCACATGCCTCTGTCACAGAGCAATAACCAGCACTGTGTTGGGAGGTTCCAGCAACTGTTTTTTCACCATGATTTTTGCCTCAAGTGAGAGGAGGTAAAGAACCTCCTTCTCAGACCCCTTTTAGGCACAGAGGCTGGGAGCCAATAATTTCCTTCTGTGGGTCACAGCCCATTCTTCACTGGATGTTTCCAGGTCCTGCATGGAAACCCTCGAGACCATCTAGCCTGGGACATTTCTGGTGAAGGACCAAGTGGTTACTAAGATATAATGAAGGACTAGTGATGGCAACTTGGTAGCAATACTCTCATGGTGGCCATAGAAAGACCCCCTCCTAAACCAGTCAGCAACAACAAACAGGAACAGGCTGTCAATCTGCAAGTAAAAGGCTTGGCAATGTTTGGAAATATCAATTCTGTAATATCTGAGAATGGAAAGAGGGGAGAAACAGGCACTGCTGGCTGAGAGCAAGCACCGCAGCATAGACAGTAGAGGACTCTACAGAATTCAGTGTCTCCACAGGTTTGTACAGATAATTACACTAGTTTAACTTACAAACACAAATTACTGTCTGGACAAATTACTGGACAATTCTTGAGAAATTCTGAACAGCCCTACAGAGACTACAAATGAGACAAGAAAATCTATTACACAGTCTATTACACAGCAACTAGACCTGGGCATGTCTTGACAGAGCAAAAGAAATTATTTGAAACTATTCTTAGATAGAAAACATCAGAATTCTAAAAAATAGGACTTCAAGAAATTATATTCTTCTAGATACCTCTACCTCCTTCCACTTCTAAAGGGCAGGGGAGAATTGCCACAGGTGACCCAATATGAACCTCTCTGTGGTGTAAGCCATTAAGTTCCACTCACTCCTTCGTAAACCAAAGGACTTGGGCAAAAATGCCAGAAAGCCAACCAATCTGGAGCTGAAGGCATCAAGGGGAGGAGAACCCATCCTGTCTCTTATGTTTTGCTTGTGGTTGATCACCTTTTACCATTTAGGAAGTCAAGTTTAAGTTTTTTAATAGAATCCATCTTGTTTAAACTCCAGCTATGTCTTTCTCTAGACAAAAGTGAATTCCCATTACAAGTAAAGCACTATATGATTGATGTCTATATTTTTGTTCTTGTTGGTATTAAGCAGCTAAAGATTTTTCAAGCCTTGGAATCCTTCTATACTTCTTCATGGCCTCTCCAGTTTTTGATCTCTTTAAAAAACAGGACCCAGCAGATAAAAACTCACCTTATTTCTACTGTCTACTCCACTGTGAGCACCCCCAACCAGCACTACCCCTTTTTGCTCCATGTGTTACTAGGCTCTTTTCAAGGTGTCTTGTGATTGCATGCCTTTATTCTTCTCTGAAGTCTCTGCTTTCCAGGATTCAGGAGTATCTTCTAGGTACATTACTTGCATTCATTAACCCTAGCCACATAATTCTGCATTTGGACACATTAAGACACAACTTATTTAAATTGTTCAATTTATGAAGTAATCCACTCTGCGTGATGGTTCTGCATTATTGTCTTTTCCTCATGTACTCACTCCAACAACTTTGTCACAGCCACAAATAAAATCAGTGGCAATACTATTATGACTTCTAGACCATGATGGAACTGTTGGGCCATAACTGAGGTTCCAACTCTGCAAACAATCCAACTGTTTGGTTATTTTTGCAATGTTAACCTATTTCTTCAGAACTGTTAGTCCATCAACTTTTAAGCCATTTAACATGATATTGAAACTAAGGGAGACTTGGTGTGTGTAGCATGAAGCACATTACCAAAGTCTGCTCCCTCTACACAATTGTGCTGAACCTTCTCACCTACTCAAGCAATGAAGTTTGGTGTGTTTCCCAAGATCATTTTTCCTTAAGCCACATGTACTGGTTCTGGTTATATTACTACCCTTTTATTCCTTACCAAAGAAATCATGTTTTCTCTTCCATTATTTTGATTAGGACTGACTTTTAACATGATGGGCTGGCTTAGACAAATGGGACTTGGCCGATATCACCCTTTCTGAAATGGCTTAAGCCTTTTTAGATTTACATTTATTGTTGTAAATGAACCAGCCACCTCCTCTGCTGACAAAGGCCAGCAGGAGTGCACTTTGAGGTGTGTACCACTCTACATTTTCCCCATAGCTTTACTTCTCACTAGGCATTTCCCATTGATTAGCATCCAGAAACAGATTATGAGGTCTAACAGACCTTTGGTCTGACAGCTTTCCCTTTGTTACATTCATTTTTAAGACTCCAGGGTTATTTGGACCTGCAGATTAAACTATCAATAGAATGACTGCCTATCCCTCATACTTCCTTCACTTTGGGACATATTTTTATATTCCTTTTCAGTGTAACTGTCCCAAATACACCATGCATGAAAGTCAGCAGCTACTACAGTCATGAAGTAAACACTTTTACCACTGTTAGGTAATCCTTCTTACTCCTTCCTTTTTAGTCTAATGACTGTGGGTAAACATTGGTGCATGTGCAATACTATTAACAACTAAGAGAATGTTATGGAAGACATTAGATCCTTGGATAAGATGGCAGTATTTCCTTTTTATAGATGAGTTTCAAATAGAAGCTGGAAGACAGAAAAACTATTCGAGGATTTTCATGAGAATATATTAACAGGGGACTATTCTGGGAGAAATTAACACAACCTCCCTTCACTTTCTTTCCTACCCAGTCTCTTAATTCCCCTTCATCACTGTGGCTGCATAGGAAAAATACGAAAAGATCATTTCATCAGGCTCAATATGTTTACTGTACAGTGGAGTAACCTTGACTCAACTCAAAATGACCCTTCATTGCCAGTTGATGGGTTCATCAAGGTTGAAGAGTGGCTACTGAAACAGGATCACATAACTGGATGATAAAGTAACTCTATTTCATTGTAGATCAAGAAGCAAACACATCTCTACCCAAAGGCCTTCAAACCAGGCACCATAAAGCTGACAACCCTCAACTTAGCCTCTTATAACCTCAGGCTTAACAAAATAGGAGCTTCAGCACAAGAAATCTGGGAGTGTTAGTCGGCACACTGGTGTTTGCTACAGATGTTGCCAATATCTCAAAAAGGATCTAAATAAGACACAAGACAAATAGGAAGGAACTGTGACTGAAAATGGCTCTTTACCAATTTTTACAATTTATTCTCAAGTACCTTATCAATGAGATGGACGGATTATCAGCCACACTGACTTACAGCTGTACCGGTTTTTCATGACTTGACAGACACACCAACTCCATTTACGATCACCTAGATGGAACCTGATGGCAACATTGTAATAGCCAATGGGATAACTAAGTGTCCAAGTATGAAATTATGAGCAGGTATCTCCAGAACTATGACTGCTAAGTTCAAGTATAATTTTAAGAGGATACTCAGCAAAAGCTACCAATTTCATTTGCCTTTGTGAGGAAAGAGATACCTACTGCTGAGTGACACCAAAACAAACTCTAGGGAAAAGTATAAAGGAACAGTGGATCACAGGTAAAATTAGAGGTGGAACGCAACAGTTCTGTTCAGAGGACTGTGAACAACTGAGCTATAAACTTATATACAAGCTGTATTCTGTTTCTGGTGTATCAAAACTGACACAATCCAACCACTAATCAAGGCTAGAAATCTTATTGGTTACAATACAGTTTTACCCTTTGCCTACCGAACTCTTCAAGAGGTGCAAGTTACAAAAACATTCCTGCAAGTTAACCTGTGTTGTTCCAAAGTTGTGCGAGCACACCTACTGTATCTGCAGTTTCCAAGTGCATTCTGCCCTTGGACACCTCTGTGGGCTGTGGGAGCAGAAAGGGCTGTGAATATCAGCTGCAAACACAGCTTCCTTCCTGGCAGCTGCACCCATGGGAGTCACCCTGTTTCTGATCACACCAGGTTGTCTGTGGCCTATTGGAAACCAGAGTGGCTGGGGACAACATTTAGGTGATGGCTTCATCAGAACAAAATTACTCAAATGACTCCGATGATACAAAATCTGCTGGTATCTGGCTCCTGAGTGGTAAAGAACAAGGAGGTTTAGGTGAAACATTATACATGTACAGGGTAAGTGGCCAGCCAGTCAAGAAGTTGAGATTCAGGTATTGCAAAACATCCAGCCATTTGCCTTTTAATGGCATCACAGTTTTCTGGAGGTCTTTCCCTGCAATGACATGACAACTAGATATGCTGAATCTTTGAGGGCAATGTGCCCTGTATTCTGAATTTCCATTCCCTATGTGAATGAAAAACAGAATGAAAGGTCCTTGGAACCAAAGAGCTTACAGGACATCCTGCTGTTCATTATAATTTTCTATGTACTTCACATTTGTTGAAAAAACTGGCTTAAAAATCATAGAATTATTCAAGTTGGAAGGTCCTTCTGCAGATTGTCTCATCCAACCCTCCTGCTCAGAGCAGGGCCAGCTACAGTAAGCTGCTCAAGGTTGTGTTTAGTTGGGTTTTGAGTATCTCCAAAGACAGAGCCTTCACAATCTCTCTTAGAAATCTGTTTCACTGTTTTGAAGAAATTCACAGTCTCCAACATAAGGACAAAAAATAAATTTCCCAATTTTTTACTTTTCTGTATTATATTTATCTTGCTGTTGCTAATGTATCCACCATCATCCTTCTCTGCTTGTTCCTTTAGCCTCTTCCATCCTGACAAGAATATTTACTTACGACTATTTTACATTAGTATCACATGTAAGGTCAAGCTCAGAAAGTCTTTTTAAGGTAAATATTGTAGGACTCCCTCGTGCGACACAGGTCTGGGCTTGATTCTACAAGTAGTTTAACTCCAATCTTAATGGAACTGAATAAAATAATTTTTGAAGTATTATGGTGTCTCAGTATCATGGTGCATTGGGTTTGCGTGGCCAGGTTTTGGTAGTGGAGGGGTTACAGAGGTGGCTTCTGCAAGAAACTTCTGTAAGGAGCTTCCCCCATGTCCAGCAGAGCCAATGCCAGGCGACTCCCCTGCTGGCCAAGGTGAGCCCATCAGGAATGACAGTAACACCTCTGGGATAACATATCTAGGAAGGAAAAAAATGTTATTTCCCAGATGTAATTGCAGCCAGAGAAGAGCAGAGTGAGAACATGTGAACAACTCTGCAGACACCAAGGTCAGTGGAGAAGGAGGGGGAGGAGGTGCTCCAGATGCCAGAACTGAGATTCCCCTGCAACCTATGGAGAAGTTCATGGAGAACTGTCTCCCATGGCAGGGACACCATGCTAGAGCAGGGGAAGGACTCCTCTCCCTGAGCAGTGGCAGAAACAACCTGTGATGAATGGACCGTAACTCTCACTCCCTGTCTCCCTGAGCCACTGGAAGGGGAAGAGGTAGAACTTGGGAAGGAGAGAGGGGTAGGGGGAAGGTGTTTTTAAGATTTACTTTACTTCTCATTATCCTGCTCTGATTTTGTTAGTAATAAATTCAATTAATATCCCCAAATTGAGTCTGTTTTGCCCTTAGATATTTGGTGACTGATCTCTTCCAGTCATCATCTCAACTCATGAACTTTTGTTATACTTTCTCTCCCCTGTCCAGTTGAGAAGGGGAGTATCAGAGCAGCCTTGGTGGATGCTTGGCATCCAGCCACAGTCAACCCACTTGGGTAAAGCTTGCAAGGTGCATGTCTATCAAACACTACACTGAAATAAACTACAGGCATTGCCCAAATTACATTTTACGCCTGTGTGTTAAGATAGAGAAGTCTAGTGTGTAAAATGAAAGTGGAGTCAAAGCTGAAATGGAGGTTCATTGGCAACATAAACACCACACATTTGCTGTTCTCAGCCAGATAAGTCACATTTGCATCATTTGATAAGTGCAACAGCCAACTTCCTCCCAGTTTACTTAAATGTTAAGAACACCCCTCAAGGAAGCCTCCTCGAGCCCTACACAAGAATATCAACCAATCTGAAGGTACCTCCTCATCTCCATGAGGTTACTCATGGCATGTAATTTCTGACACCTCAAAAACTTTAGGATGCATCTTTCATGGATGAACAGCAACTCTTTCCTTAAAAAAAAAAATTAAATTAATTTTGATTAACTTTCATGACAAGGACAAGAAAACACTTCTAGGAAGGGCTTGAGTTTCGACGCCACATTATTTTCAATTTTCTACGGCCCACAAAATGCGACTCCTCCTGCCCTGGTACTGCTGTTATGTGAGTGCCAGCGCCGTCCCGCCATGCGTGGAGGGGCCCCGTTCTGCGTGGGGACTGGGGGTCCAGCACCGCGCCCGCTGCTTCCCGCTGTCCTTGTTCCCAATAATTCCCGTCGGCGGCCGCGCCCCGCGCCAGGGTGACCCGAGGCCGCGCAACCCGCGGCCCTCAGCCCGCGTCCGTCCCAGCGCAGAGCCCCCGCACCCTAAAAACCTGCACCCTAAAAGCCCGCACCCTAAGAACCCGCTACCCGCCGCGTAGCCCCGAGCCCAACCCCGCGGCAGGGCCGCGGAGCCCCCGGAACGCACGGCGGGGCCGGGCCGGGCCGCGGGCCTGGCGGAGCGCGGGGGGG